>NC_091800.1:59825984-60129015 GCF_041296235.1 Equus asinus
TCTGTTTATATTTTGTTTACCAGATTACGTCTCATATCCTCCTTATATAAAAACCTAAAGGGCTGAGAAATTAATTTTTTTGAGGAAAAATAAGACAGTACGAAGTAGGCAAGTGGCATTATCTGTCACACTATTAAAACTGTATATGATATGCTATAAACTTATTCAGCATAACTATGGCTCAATTTATACTTGTAATAAATAATGTAATAAAATTAGTTTGTGAAAATTTTTATAGTTTTTGAGTTGGGAAAATAACTATTGTCATAGTAGAAAAAAATATCTTGATACGAAGCAGTAATGAGAATATTTATTGAACAAACCTTGATTTAGTTGTATTTCCAAGCAATATTATTAATTTTTTTACAGATACATGTGTTAAATAGACAGCACGGTGAGGTAAAGATTTGTATATTTAGTGGTATTTGTTACCCAAACTTCCAATTGAAGCCAATTATCACTGGAAAAAATCTCTGTAGATATAAATCAATTAGAAGGGCAAAAGCTGTTTGTAGTCCTTAAAAGTCTGTAGGATTTAATAACGTCAACCCCATAGAGCATCTTTCTTTTGGCCACCCCAAGATGTGTCTCTTTGGCATCAGGATTATTTGAGGCTGATTGCTTTTGATAAACTGGGACAGGGAAGGAGGCTCTGAGGAATGGAACTTGCCCTTTGTTAGGACACCTTTACATTCATAAGGTAAATCTCTATCTGTAAAGGTTCCTCCCTCTCTGTACCAGGAAGAAGAAAGGAGATGACCTTCTCTCTAGAAACTCTTAATCAATACCAAAGGCAAGGACTTAAATCTGCATTTTATTGTGCTTCTCTGGTAACCTCCTGTAACTGACTTCCCTCCCCCTCCCAACTTTGGCATTTCTTTAAGGATTAAGCATCTTTCCTTAGGCTAGGAACTGATTGCTGAGCTCACCTGTGACCACCCAGCTCCAGAGGATAGACTTGCCTCCTGCTACGCCCACCGAGATAGCAGACCATTACCTGCTGTGTCCATCAAGCACTGTGCTGACAGGGCAATCTTGTGACTATTGTGGGAGGGACATTTCAATCACATGTGAAACACCCTGTTTGGGGGTATATAACCACTATGTGCACCCCACTTCTTCGGTGCCCTTTCTTCCTTCGGGAAGATAGGCCCTGGGCCATGGTTCCTCATAAAGCTTTGTTTTATTTTCTCTTGCTATTCTGTCTCATGTGAATTTAATTCGTTCTCCGGCCAGACGAACCCACATTTGGGAAGAGGAAATGTCTTCCTCCCCTACAAGGGCAAAAGCTGTTTGTAGTCCTTAAAAGTCTGCAGGATTTAATAACTTCAACCCCAGAGAGCATCCTTCTTGCATACACTTTTATGTTAATGCCTATTAACCAAGGTTTATTGACATAATTCTTTATGCTTAGTTGCTAGGGCATATGTATTTACCTTTGTGAGAAGTCTCTTTCATGTTCTTGTGAAAGAAACAAAACAATTTTTCTTTCATTTTCTTTTATCTATCCCCACATCCTGTATGTATTTCTGCTGTGTAGCTTTTTCTTCTCTACTGGGTCACCCCCAAAATAAGATTTTTCTGCATGGCCTGAAACTGTCTGTACAGTTTCTGTCATGAGCTTTATTTCTTCCCAATTCTCCATTTTAATAATTCTCGCTTTGCCGCTGCCACTCCATTCATGAAATTTTTATTCCTGGCACTCCTCCAGCCAGGATCCAGGCATTCTCTCCTATTTACTCCTTGATACCGTGTCCTCTAATTTAGGACAATAGACTTCTGTCTCTGCCATCACATGAACCTCAACTTTAGACAAATTCAACATTTTAATCATGTCTATTATACATATGTTAAAAAATAATGCTATAGGAAGTCTGAAAATCCAGCAGCCCTAACTCACTGCTGCTTCAGACTGACAGTGATAATTTTTCTCTGGCCAATGCCAGGCTGAGTCACAACTGTCTCTTCAAATGACTGCTAGCCTTATTGTCCATCCTGTCTGTTGATTTTTTTTTTCTGTTAAGACCAAGCCACTTTCAGTTTTTGCTTTGACTTGACTATACATCTTGAGAAGAGGTGAAAGTTCCCTCAGTCATTATTTCTTCCCTTACTTAGCATCTCCCTGATTCTTTTCTTTCTTCTCCTCCTCCTCTTCCCTGCAATCTTTTCCATCTATGCAGTATTCTCCTTGTGTCCTCTTAAACTTTTCCAACTCTTTCCAGAAGGCTTTTTTTTTTCCCCTCTATAACAGAAGAAAAGATTTGTGATTATATTTTCTTGTATTGGAAAATGAGACGGAAGAATAGGAGGAGTGTAGTCTTCATTTGATCATCAAAATATTGTTTCTTCTCTTATCTTTTATATCTAAGCTTCTTAAATAAGTTTTCTTTACTGTCAGCTCCAATTTCTTATTGAATATTCCCTCCATAGTTCTCTAGAATTTGATTTCCTTCCTAATAACCACAGTGAAAGTATTCTATAACTTTGCCTGTAATTTTCTCCCACAAGATACTGCCTTATTTCTTTCATCTTTGAAATTTGTCATTCCTATTATCTTTCTTGAATCATCTTTTTTGACTTCTATGATACCGTCTGCATTTTTCTCCACCTATCATCCTCTCTTCCCTTTGTCAGTGTCTGGCACCTCTCTGTTTTGCTTTTTTCAGGAACCTCTGCTGACAGTTAGTAGATAACTCCCATATCTGCATCTTAGCACAGCACGTCTCTCTTTTACTCTTATTACCTAACTACTTATCTACTTGGAAATTGCATTTATTATCTTTGTTATCCCAATAATGATCCTTTTGAATTTCTTTATCTGCATTAGCACACCCCCATATTTTTTCTGTTTTCTATTCAACTCCTCTTTTATGGTGTTCATCCTCCTCTATTCAGCCACCAAATCATGTTTTACTTAGCCCTGTGTGATTAAGATTTAACTTATTGTCCATGGCTATCACCTTATTCTAGGCACCCATATTGTTATGCACACATTACTCTACTAGCTTTCTCCATTTTTTTTAGGTGATTCTATATGTTGATACCACAGGAACCCACAGTGAGCAGCAACATTATAATATAACAGTAGTCAGTAACCATCTCCTCATTATCTATGTTATCAAAACTGATCTTCTTTGAGGGGTTGGGGCTCCATTGCATATTTATTTACTTTTCAAACTTTGACTACTGGTCAAGCATTAGCAATTTGGTCAAGAGAATATTTGTCATTTCCTTTAATCATCTCACTTATTCTGATCCACAAATCAGTGATATGTCATCTTTACTTTCTTGAGAATCAAAAATCAGATTCAAAACTTATGTCTTTTAAGCTTAAAATTATGCCATTCTCATGATTTCTAATTCTACGTCCTTTTAGTTCCTATATGATAAATGAAAAAATGTTAATCTTCTTATAATTTATAATATTAATATACATTATTCTACCTAAATTCCTATAAAATAACTGTTTAACACTTGATATTTATAAATTTTGAAAGGAATAGCTATATAGGTTTGTTGTGTAGAAATTTTTACAAAGTCAAATATAGGGCAATACATTTTTGATAATTGATAAATAAGTAATAATGCTGATAAATCCCCTCCTCCCCATATTTCAGCTTTCAATGGTCTTGCATCAGAAAATGGTGATACTTTGGAACATAGTCTTATCTCTTCGTTTAACCTCAACACATGAAAAATACATTTCATTACAGAAATATCAGCAAGCAAGAGTTCACCTGATTGAAATTTTGTCCCCGACAAATCTGCCACTTTCTGGAGGCTAGATGATGCAAAGAAAGTGAGATAATTTTGTTCATGCAATATGATTTCTGGGGAAAAAATCTGAATTCTGAAGACAATTTGTAAAATATCTTAATAAGGAAGAAACCCATCAGGGCTACCCAAGCAATGTAAAAGTGTACTTACCTCCAAAGTTAGCTTCAAATATGCAGTAATATTTTGTATTGATATGTGTAGATGCAAGGTGATTCAGAATAACTCATCTACTTGCTAAAAGGTAATGCTTAATATTGTTATATTTTGGACACATTTTAAAAGGACAATCTTTCATTTATCCTAATAGACTGAAAACTCATCCTTTCTGGTACATTAACAAATCTAATTTTATCAATTTGGAAGTAAGTTATTCTCATTCACTATTAAAAAGTGTAGACAGCCCAATTTTTTATGGTAATTACCAACTAATCCCGTCCTCTCCATTTATAACCAATATAGAACCTCAAATTCTCATTCACCAAATTAAATCATTTAATATTGCAGGATTTACTCTTTTAAAGCAATGCAATGTGGGCATTAATAAAATAGGTATGAGTTGTTTTATAACAGGACACTTTCACTTATCATGCTTAAGGAAAAAAGAGAAAATGCTATCAAAACATCAAAAAGTATGACACATTTTCAGTTTCTGGAAGTTATTATGATCTACAAAGTTTCATTATTCTGTTTATTTAAGAGCACCACTAACAACTTTTCTATTAGCTGCTATTCCTTCTGCGTGAAGTCCTGCCTGACAAACAGTTGAGAAACCTCCCACGACAGGGTGATGAATGAAAGAGAAACTTCCTATGGTGTGAATGACTTTAAGGGAACATTTTTTTTTGTTTTTTGTTTTTTTTTTGTTGAGGAAGATTAGCCCTCAGCTAACTACTGCCAGTCCTCCTCTTTTTGTTGAGGAAGCCTGGCCCTGAGCTAACATCCGTGCCCATCTTCCTCTACTTTATATGTGGGATGCCTACCACAGCATGGCTGCCAAGTGGTGCCATGTCTGCACCCGGGATCTGAACCAGCTAACCCCGGGCCGCGGAAAAGCGGAACGTGGAAACTTAACCACTGCGCCACTGGGCCGCCCCCAGGAACATTTTGAATATAAGAGGATTTGTGAAATTTTAGCACATGGTAAGACTTTATTTTCTAGTGTGTATGAAGTGGGAGAGAAATATTTCTATCTATCATGCTGTACGAATCCATCAAATAATCTGGTTTGAATTTCACACAAGTCCTAGAACTCTTCCAAAAATAATTATTACCTTGGAATTTATCATTAGTTTGTATTCAGTTACCACATAGTCTTTATGTTTAAAATCCAAAGAAATGCTTAAGTGTTACATACTCTTTGGTAAAATACTTGCAAATCCATAGATATTTCAAAAAACAGGAATAGTAACTCCGCAAATTTCCTCATAATTCTGATGGCAAGTCACTGACTAAATTTTACCTCTTTCTAGCTTTTGCTTCTCTGCTTATGCATCTGGACATATCTATTGTATGGGCCAATTATTATGAGCACCCAGTGGTAAGTCTCTTAATTGAAGAACCAAGGAAAAAGATGTATTCTTTTCATATAATAAGATAATTGATACTTGCTGGTATTTGAACTCTCTCATACAAACACATATGTTTTATATTATGGATATAGGCACATAGCACAATGCTTAGCATTGACTAAGCACACAATAATAATGTGTTTTTCTTTATTCCTTCTTGTCCAAGTACTATTCTTCCTCTAGCTATGATGTCTATAAAAATGAACATTACTAACTCGAAAATGTAGTGGTATAGGGTCAATCATGATTAAACAGTAAACTCTGCACCATGTTTAGCTAAGAGAATGCTTGCATCAGTTAGCTTTTATGATATACAAAACACCAAAACTTAGTTGTTTAAAACACGACCATGATGGCCGACCCATTGGCATGGTGGTTGGGTTTGTGTGCTCTGCTTCGGCAGCCCAGGGTTTGCGGGTTTGGATCCCAGGCATGGACCTAGAGCTGCTTATCGAGCCACACCATGGCAGCATCCCACCTAAAATAGGGGAGGATTGGCACAGATATTAACTCAGCAACAATCTTCCTCAAGCAAGAGAGGGAGATTGGGAACAGATGTTAGCTCAGGGCCAATCTTTCTCACAAAAAATAAATAAGTAAATAATTTTAAAAACCCCAAAACACCGCCACTTATTTATTTCAAAATTCTGTAGATCAGCAAATGGTGTAGGCTTAGATGAACAGTGCTTCTGTTAGCCTCTCCTGGGCTCACCTCTGTGACTGTCATCAGCAGCCATCCAACAAAGAGACTCTGCTTCTCTGTCTGACTGATGATTAGCTACAGAGACAGGAGAAACTGGGCCATGAGTCATCTTGCAGGCTATCAGGTCCTTGCTGCTGTGTAACTCAGAGTTACAAGAGCAACAAGACAAATCAAGTCCTAATACACAAGGATTTTTCAAGTCTCTGTGTCACATTTGCTAGTTTTTTTCATTAGCCAAAGCAAGTCACGTTATTAGGACTAGAATGAGTGAGAGAGGACCTATCCAAGGACTGTAAAAAATGCTATAGACTGAATGTTAGTGTACCTTTAAAATTCGTACATGCTGAAAACTAATGCCCAATGGCATGGTATTTAGAAGTGGGGCATGTAAGAGGTGATTAGGTCATGAGGTGGGATTAGTGCGCTCATAAAAGAGACCACAGAGAGCTCCCTTGCCCCTTCGACCATGTGAGGACACAGCAGGAAGACGGCTGCCCGTGAACCGGGAAGCGAGCCCTCACGAGACATCAAATCTACTGGTGCCTTGATTTTGGGCTTCCCAGACTCCAATACTGTGAGAAATAAATGTTTGTTGTTAAAAAAAAAAAAAAAAAAGACTAGGAGGAATGAGGAAGGACCTATCTAATGAGGCATGCAGGGAAGCAAGAAAAATGGGAGACTATTACTGTAACAATTTACCACATGGGTAACGATAAATGACATGCTATAAACGGTGAAGTTTATTTAGCTTTTATGCCTCAACATGAAGATTTTTTTCCACTAGAGGGATATTAAACGTCTTCCCTTTCACATAGGAACCCTGAACTCCGAGAGTGTATAGCTGAGGCTACACAAAATTTTTTGGTTAGAGATAGATAATTGTTAACAACTAGAATGACTAATACAGGCCAAGAGACAAACAACAAAAAAAAATCTGAGTAGGCAAGACAGGTGTGAGTCATAAGCAAGATCTGGAGGGGCTTTTAATGAGGGGACCCTGAGACTGATATCATAGTCAACTTCATATACTTTAGAGAGCTCCTCGACATATATAATAAATTTTGTTCACTTTCCTTCTTAAGAATAAGTTTATGGAATTTCAATAATTCCCATAGTTAATATTATAAAATTCCAAGTAAAAAACTCATTTCTAGATATGGTTACCTTTAAATCCCTAGGGGCTGAGTCTCCCCTGAATTTTATAATTAAGATTAAGCTAAATGCATAGAGAAAGTCAGGCAAATTTCCCCTTTTCAGAATATCTAGATATATCTTCTAAGTATGCTATACAGTAAAACAAAATATCATATAGCTTATTGATTAGAAGTAAGGCCCGGCTGCCACACAGTATAGTTTTATCTCCCATTTACCAGCTGTGTGACTTTAAGTAAGGTAGATATGCTCTTCAACCATGAGTTTCTTCATTAGATGGTAATGAAGTGCCCGTCCCTAAGGTTCTTTTAAGTTGAAAGGAAGTCACCTGTGGAAAGGACCTAGCGCTCAATAGGTTTTATATGCTGTTGATGGCAAAATGCACTAAAAGGGCTTGAAGTAAAGAAATCACTGCTATCACAAAATCTTTAGAAAACGCTACTGAGCTTTCCACTTGTTCTCTCAAGAGAATTCTTTTTATATGAGAAAATCAGACTAGAAAATGTAGTGTTATTTCAATTCCTTTGAACTCCATCTCACAGAAACTATCTTAAGAAAAAGTAAATCAAATTTTACAAAATTGTAGTTTAAAGTGCTGTAGTATAATGCATTTCCAATACAATGTAAACTGCTAATTAACAAATGTAAATATTTGGTAAAAAATGCTTTTTTGTTTAATCTGGAGTAGTGAGGAAAATCTAATGGCATTGGACAGAAGAACAGAGAGGAATAACAACTGAGAAACGGAGACACATGTAGAAATTTTTCTGTATTAGTAATTCTACTGTTCAAGGATAGTTCCCTTCAATAGAGGGGAAACAATGGCATAAGCTTATTCTAGACGAGTGCATCCTTTAGCAGCTCTGAATCACATGATATACATGTGTTTTTAAAATAAGACTAAATGCAACTATATGATGCTGATTCTGTGATTTTTTTAATGAATTAATAAAATAGAAAATAAAGTGTGCCGCACTTTGCCTTGGAAATGTAAAAATTGAACTGGGAACTGAAAACTAGGATCAATTTTCCAGGTGAAAGTTGGAGCAAATACAACTTAAAGTTTCAAAATTCCTGTGACTGGAAGGAGCTGGGCATGTTTGAGGCACTGAATAAGGACAATTTTGACTGAAGCAATAAGACGGGAAGGGAGCATGGCCCAAAATAAATTGAAAGAAGATAGAGCCAGACAATTAAAGCCCCTGCAGACCAAGATAAATAGGTATGCTCCTTAATTTAAAAGCAAAGAGTTTTAAAAGAGAAAGACGAGATCTGATTAGTGACTCAAAGAGACCGTTCTGAATGTTGTAGGGAGAAAAAAAAGATAGACTCAAGGAAATTAGAAGGATTTTATGCTGTTGTAGTGTTGTTGAGAAAATGATGGTGGCTTCTTTTAGGATGGAAACAATGGAAAGATCACTTTACAGTGAGCAGAACTTCATAACTGATTTGATTTGGTAGCTGATGGAGAAGAAGAGATCCTCATGATGTCCAGGTTTCTGATTTGAGTTACTAAGTCAGATACTGAGATAGGAGAATTTGGAGAAAATGTAGATTTGGTGGAAAGAGAGGAAATCATGAATTCGCTTTTGGATACATTCCATTTGAGTTGTCTTTAAGGAGAATGTTGAATAGGAAATAGAGGTGAATCTCAGGAGCCGCAATATTTAAAGTTCCAGCCAAGAAATATGACCTGAAAATGGAACTGAACGTAAAGAGGAAAATAAAGGGTGTAATGTGAGAGGAGTCAAGGAAAGAGTGTTTAAAATAGGATTGAATTTTCAAGTGAATTGAAAGTTGATAAAGTGTAAAATAACAAGTGAAATGAAAAGTTGCTATTGGATTTAATGACAGAAGTCAATTGGATCTTGGAAAGATTAACTTCCTTCTAGTGCTGTGGGCAGAAGGCAGATTGAAGTAGGTTGAAGAGTACCTGAGACGTGATGAAGCAGGGGCAGTAACACAGAAAAGTTTCTCAAGATGCTTTATTACACTACAGAGGGCGAAAGAGAAATGAGAGGATAGTAGGAGAGAGTTTTACAGTCAGTGCAAAGAGACTTAAAGATGGAAGTCACTGGCATGATTAAACGTTAACGAGAAATGTCTATTCACCAAGGGGTGAAATGACGTCGAATAGTGTACATTGGAAGATTGTCCTTGAAATGGAAGATGCACAATTCCTTTGATGCATTAGCAACAGAAGTGAGAAAGATTGATTTAGATAAAGAAATGTTTTTAGACATGGGGGCAAGAAATAGATAAAATTTCTACTTGGAGATTTCTTTTTTCTCGATAATAATTAAAGCAAGAGAAGCAAAAAAAAGGATCCAGGAACAGAGTGGAGAACACACGAAAGATAAATAGCAGAAAAAAGAAAAGAGAACTAACTAGAGATAAATGAGGCAATTGCCGAACAGGGTAGAGGATTTATAGGGCTATGTGTATACCAGTTGGTGATATTGGTATTGCTGTTGTTTTGTATTTTTGTTTTTCATTATTAGTACTCAGCTTCTTGAGTGGAGCTATTACTAGTGTAGCATAGTCTGTCATTGCTGAATAAATATTTTGTTGTTGTTGTTTCTGGACGTAAGGATAAATTGCATTTTTCACATTCTCTGTATCAGGTTGGGGTCATGTAACTAGTTTTCACAATTAAACGTGTGAAGATGTGATGTATTATTTTGGGCCCAAAGTAGTCAAGAAAAGATATGCTTTCTCCACACATGTTCATAGCAAGCAGAAGGGAAGGAGTTTGATGAGTCGCCAAAATGAAAGGGTAAATTCAAGTCCCTGTTTCCCTTGCTCAAGCTGACTGCCCTGGGCAGAGATGGGAGAGTAATAAATTTTAATGTGATAAGCCACTGAGATCTGGTGTTTTTAAACAGGAATTGTTCATCCCTAATGCAACGGTTATAGCAGCAGTAGCCTATCCTAACCTATTACAATGTTAGTTTTTAATCATATGGATTCTACGGGAAAATAGAGAGTTTAATGTATTTTTAAGACAATAATTGCAAATAAAATAATGAAAACTAAGCTTGGAGAAGGGAACTAAAGATAGAGGACTAACAATGGATGATTAAAGATTGAGGGTTAATTAACTGGCAATCCCAATGAGTTCATGAACAATTGGATTACAGGAATTGGATTATAGGTAGGAGAGGGGAATATGGCATGTTTTCATTAGTGATTTTAGAGAAGCTTCTGTTTAGATTGATGAAAAAAATGATCCTTAGACCAACCAAGGGAATGTCTCAGATTGCTAATTGTGTGTTCACATGGAAGCTGCTCCTAGGAAATCAGGAATTACAAGGGGGAAATGAACAGAGACAAAGTGTTAACGTCTTCAAAGAATGAAAAGATTTACCATAAAATTGGAATACAACACCGAAAGGAGAAGAACATGGCAGTGAGTGCTGAGGCCAGGCATACTTAAAGAAAAGGTACATTTATAGGAGGTGGAGAGCACCTTTAGAAGGATTGGATCATTGGAAACATATACAGCACTATGAGGATAATTCAGGAGCCTACAGAAGACACACACAGCATACACATACTTTCAACTTAATCCTGACTCATTTGGAGGAGGGAAATAATCATGACTAGTAGAAAACAACTTTGGTATGGTAGAATGGTCTGGTACGAAATATAGAGTCAGTATCTCATATGGTCAATTAGTAGAGGTAGCTGGAGTAAATATAGCGCAGTAGAAGCAATAAGCAAGCAAATAGGAGACATCCGGTCCTTCCTGTGGCAAGAGGTATTGGCAGCTTGTCTTGAGTGTAATGAAACAAGAAATATATTATTGTAACATTTGTATAATATTCCTCTTTGGAAAAAAACTGCCGTTTATTTGGAAGGGTGGTTTCTTCTTAAGTTCCATGGGGTAAAATGTGAGGCCCTAAAACCATGACCACAACAGAAATCTTTGCTGAAATGAATAGATAACTAGCAAACCTGCTTTGCTTGAATAATGAGAATTGTTTTATTGGGGGCGGGGAGAAGAGAGTACAGAAGAGAGGAGGACGGGCGGGTGAGATCTTGAGAGACTAGGTAACCATGTGATGTGAAAGGCCAGGAGAACCCAAATGGTTTGGTAGCTAAAAAATAAAAATAAAAAAAACAGAAACAAGACTATCTAACATAAAATTTGACTTTGTTTTGCTGTCTTATGTGATTCCTTTCCCTTGACTGCAAGATCTTCAGTAAAGTCTTTAAATTGATATCTGGTGTGTAAACATATTTGGAAGTGGGTAGAATTTTCGAAAGAGCCTCATTTTCTCATCTCAGTCAATAAAAGCATGCCTTTTTTGCTGATCTGAAAAAAAAAAGGCATGGGAGCAGCATCTAGACGTAGAGGTCACCATAGAAATGTGATCCTTCAGAATCCTGGAGAACCTTGAAGAGGAACTTGGAGTCAAGCCAATATCATATAGAGATGAACAGGAGCAAAGTGGCCCTCACTGGTATCTGAGTTACAAAAGTAGAATCACCTGAGCCATCATTGCAGCTTGTGACCTGCTCTCTTTGCAGGGATCTAACACTCCCTGTGGCCTCCCAGGGCAGGTATCTCAGTTATCATGCATTACCACCTTAGGAAGTTGTTACTATTATTATCCTCACTTTGAAGATAAAGAAATTGAAGTTTGGAAAGATTGAGTAACTTGCCAAACTTAGGAAGCTGGTAACTGACAAAGTCAAGCTTAGAGCCAAGATCTTCCTATCCTCAAATTCTGGTAGCTTAACAACTATATTAAAGAGATCTCTTAAATATTATGAAATATACATATGAAGTCATTAGGAGTTTCGTCTTCCCTTCCTGTGAATTAGATAAGACTATGTTATATTCTACACACAACAGTTGTTTATAGAAATACAAAATCAAATGGAGATTCACGTAATGTTTATTGTGCATCGTCTATGTCCAGCACTAGACCAGAAGCTTTGATATGTGCTGTCCTTTGTTTTGCATATCTGTAAAGTCCTGATCTGTGGTGAATGGATTGTATGCTTTCAGTTCTGTCAGTGCCACTGGTCGATGTTCATTCTTCTATTTAAAGATGGCTGTTGGAACAGCAGGTGCTAACTGTATCTGAGGTACAATGTGAACTAACTGAGTGTCGCAGGATCATTATTATGCTGCTTTAGCTTCACTTAGCTACATATTAAACTTAAATAAATTACCATTCTGAGACAACTACCTCTAACATCACAGACATATGTGCAATCAGGTAAGGATCAAGATGAAAACAGACTTCTTTTCAAAGCACTTCATGCATTCAACAAATATTTATTGACTGCATACCATGTGCTGGGTACTAGGGTTGAAGATACAAAAATGAACAGAACAGACAAAATTTCTTCCATATTGTAGCTTATATTCCAGGAGAGTTTATCTGCCTTTATTAAAGGACAGTGATCTGGTGGCAAACACATGGACTTTGCAATAATTCACTTGTTCAGCCTGGTACCTTTTCTTAGCCTTGATATTCTTAGCTGTAAAATGAAACTTACATGAGACACATTTGAAGAGTTAATTACAAAGAAATGTGTGTACATTTGATAGATACGCAATAATATACTTACCTTGGTAGACATTTTTTGAGCTAATACTGAGAAACATTGCTGATTGAGTGAAAACATAACTATTGCTATCATTAAAAATCCTTTTGTTGTAGATTCAAGTGAGCTCTTCTTTACAGCAATGTTTGCAACTTCTATTTATTTCATTTTAAAGATCTGTGACACATGACTCTCACTAGACTCCCACAGAGCTAATATTTTCGGAGTGGAAAGATAGATTTTCTATAGTTATAAGCAGTTTGATGATAAAGACGTTCACACAAAGGATACCAGACCTCCATTGTCATGCACAGAGAATCTTCTTCTTGGAAACAAAACATGTATGTGAAAGGACTAAATGATGATGAGTCAGAAGTCCTAAGTTTTGTTCATAACTATACCATTTAGAACCATGTGATCCCCATGAAATCACTTTTGCTCTCTGAAGCAATGTTTCCTCAACTGTAAATTAAGACCAATATTTCTGCTTCTATAGATTAGGGAGCTGTTCTGAAAATCAGTTGGAAAAATTATGTAAAATTTGTCTGACAACAACACTTCAAATACAAGAATGCTTGGCACACAGCAGGCATTCAATAAATATGTGCTACTGAATGGATATTTTATTATCACTTTTGCATCCAGGACTGAAGTGTTTTAATTCGTTGTAGGCACAGGAAATACTAGCATTTGAAGGTAGCAGCGTGGCTCATTTATATTTGACAGCTAATCAGATTGCAGTGCCCAGTTTAATTATATATCTTCATGGAGGGCTAAACTTCTTATAGAAGATGAAGCACAACTTGAGCAGCCTTTAGTCCAGCAGTGCTCACTATTCACAAAAATGGAAATCTGAGCTCCGTTAAATGGAACGCAGTAAACGGAGCCAAGTTGTAACATGTTTTCACCACTGAAGCTCTAATCCTTCAGATTACTACTTTTAGTAAACATTTTGTAAATATAAATAGGTGAAAAGAACCCATAAATTTCATGGAAATAGAAAAGCTATTGGATTACATGTGACTAAACACTAAAATCAATAAAAAGCATTTGCTAAAGTAGTGATTGTGATATTGTTTTCAATTATATCACTACAGTTATCATATTGATTGTATGCATGCATACATAATGGAAATAAGAAATCAAGCTGCCTAATCAGCACTTGGATTTTTCATTATAATTGCTTTCCTCACCAACTTTCTATTTTCTTTGGCTCCCTAGATTAATGTGGCATGTTTTTCCTGAGTGATATATTCAACCAGAATTCCAAAGGCTAAAGATATTCAATTGCTTTCGAGTCACTATAGTGGTCTCAAGCCCCCCAAGTGCTTAGTTTCTAGCATTCCAGCCCCACCGTGATCCTTAACAAGAATTTGCTCTTCTGTCATCTGAACTATCAAGGAAGAATTAATTTGAAATACAAGACATTCAAAAGGACCCCTGAAGGGGAGTCGTCAGTTACTGCTTCCCGTACTGACTTTAGGGAACATGTTCAACCAGGCACGGACCTCCTCAGGCACCAATTAGATACTAACATTTCTTCCTATTTGGTTTAACCTATTTTGGCAGTTACTGTGTGACTCCTAGATGTAGCGTTCTCCGTACCTTTTTGTTAAAGTGATGAGAAAGGAAAATGCATGGGTAGTTATTTTAAAATATTTTGTTATAGATGCTAGAAACAGAAAACTGCAACAGGAGATAGTAATTCTGAGTGGTGGAACCCAGACAAATTTTATAAAACAGTCATCCTGGTGTGTAAAGAAGGGTGGATTTGGGAAAGCAGAGATGATTTAGAGGAGAAGCATCTAAGCAGGAGCGACAGTTAAGTAAAGGAGAGAAAAGCAAAGGTCTATCCTACACTGAGGATGGTTTGATATAAGGAGGTAGGTAATGAGGCTGAAAAGTTAGAGCAGCATAAAAGAACAGTCTGTTTTCAGAATAGTTAGCAGAAGGGTGTACAGAAGGAATTTGAACTGAAACATAGAAAAAATAGAAAGAAATGTTGGTTAATGCTACTCCAAGAGTGTCCTGTAGACCAGTGGAGATCCACCAGATGTTACCATTCAATGAGATAAAAATGGAAAATGAGAGTAAGCATTTAAAAACCTTCACAGCACTTTGACAGTGCATTGTTGTCTATTTTTTTACCAAGTAAACTTTTTATTTGTGACAATTATATATTTACATGCAGTTGTAAGAAATAATTTAGTGAGACCTCCTTACATACACATCACCCAAATCCCCATCCAATAATAACTTGAAAACCTACAATACCGTATCATAACCAGGATATTGAAATTGATCGTCAAAATATAGAACGTGTCCATTGCACGATGTTCCCACATGCTGTCAGCACTCATTTTATATCCGCACCCATTTCCCTCTTTCTCCTGTGTCCTCTCTTTAACCCCTGGCAACCACTAATTTATTCTCCACTTTGGTAATTTGGTCCTCTCAAAAATGTTCTGTAAATGGAATTGTACAGTTTGGAAACTTTTGGAATTCTAACAATAAAGTTTTCATTTTATATGTATTTTTTATAATTTCATTTTTCTAATTTATCTTAATTGCATTTTGTAAAAAGATTGGTTCACAATAGATTTGGGGAGAAGAAATTCCCCCTTTTTTAACCACAAATAATCTGAGAAGCATTGGTGTGGTGCAGTACCAGCACATGATAAATGAGGATGCGTGGAAGCGACACGGCAGAATAAGGCCAGATAAATGTGCCTGAATGGTCAGGCTGGGCTCTCAATTATTTATTAGCCATGGGGAGCCAGTGAGAGTTTCTGCACATCCTACTGCTTCCTTTAAGTTGCCACCCCCTCCGCTGCTGGTCCCGGAGGTTCTTCCCACAGGCTGGATTCATTGACAATGTTGCCAGAGGTAACTCACACTGAAAGTGACAACCTTAATAACAATATTCCAGAAAGGCTCTCAACAGCAGTTATCACCGAGTTCATCTAACTGGATTCCTCAGCACTCCGCTCTCCTCTTTGCTGACTTCCACAGTGTCAGTTTCTCTTGTTCTCTTCCTGTATCTCTCATACACCCTTGCTGTCCCCTGTGCTGACTCCTTTCTAAAAATTACCACTACATGTTCTCTTCCTAAGTTACATCCATCTAACCAACCGGTTATAAATTTGTTTCGTCATAGATCTTGTTCAAAAACTTAGAAAAATAGTATAGGAGTACCCTCTCCTTTAAAAACGCACATGAACACATGCATTTAAGGATTGCGTTTAAATTTATTTTATTATATCTGTCTACCCAATATATACTTTCTTTTCACTTTTTTGTTTTTAATGAATAAAGCACCTTATGACAAGAAGCCAGCATGAAAATCACCTTTGGATCAGTAAAGCTAATCTCCTGTACAAGGGCAGGATGTTAGATGGAAATCTCTGAGGAGATTAGATAGGAAGATACAGGTTGTTGATTTCCCAAGCAAAAAAAGTAAGATCATTTATATTTTTAGGCATTGGTAGAGATGCTACTTTATCCCTGGGAAGGTCAGCAAGGGGTTCTGATTCCTGGAATGGAAATTGCTAGAACCAGTCTTACCCAGTACTTTTGCAGCCATCTTCTACCTTGAGAAGAGTATGTGAACTAAAATCAGTGAGGGTCAAGGGCTGGAACCATAAGATGCCAAGCATGGGGCAACCATGCTACTGAGGAAGTAGCATCATCATTCTGTGAAGAAATACTGCATTCCATGCCGAGATCTAGTCAACAAGTCACCTCAGAAGGGATAAAACCTCTGGCTATGTAGGAACAGTCTTTAGCAGTGACTTCATAGCACACGAGGAATACTGATGAGCAAGGGCATGACGAGCAGTTCGGTACCTATCTGGCATATAGGAGCTAGACACCATAAACATCTGAGGATTTTGTGGAAAAATTCTGAGGTGGGAAGAAAGGGGCAAGAGCCAAAGAATGACTTTTGGACTGATTGTCTTTGAGGGAATTGAGGAGACTGAAAGGAGCATTGGAAAAATGAAATGGATATGATTGTTCCTATTTCAAGTTTTTAAGTCTCTATCAGCTATGAATAGATTATTAAAATATATATACAAAGAATTAACTAAACAAATAAGTATTTTTCTCCTGATCTTGTTTAAATGGAATGTGAATAACAAGTTGATGAAAAAAACCCAGAAAGTCCAAATTGACAAATAAAAATTATGATTTAATTTTTCTCAAAATTGTTTCAGTGAGATTGTATTTATGTGTCTTGAACAAAGAGTTGAATGACAGTATGCATATCATCTTTTTAATCATAAAAACTCTCATTTTTATCATCATGCTGAAAACATTGTTTACAAACATATTAGGGAGCAAATGTGATCAGAGAGAGCTCTCTCAGTTCACTTTGCAATTGAGCTTAATACTATTTTTAGAATTCAGCAAGACTCTTCAAGTTAAAGCCATGTTGCTTTAACTTGTCATGTTGCTCTTGTCCTCAGGTCAATGGTGAGGCCACCAAAGGCAAAGTCTGCCTTTTTTCTATGAAACTCCACATTTTGATTTTAATGTAACTTTAAAAAAAGTGGAAAGCATTTTCAGGTATCTGCAATCCTCTGCTTGCCAAAGTAATTGATAAGACTGTATCACCTTTAAACCTAGCATATGTCCATAACATAATAAAATTCATGTAGTTTATGTAATCTCCTCTTCCAGAATTGCTTTTCAGTCAAAAGAGCTCACAGTTTATCAGCACAATCTATAACCCCAAATGCAGAGTCTTAAATAAAGAATAAATTATTCATCTAATCAAAACATTGCCCATGTCAGTGATATCAAAGAGCTAATTCTTGGGTCTCACCCTAGACTTATTGAAGCAGAAATTCTGGGAGTGGAACCCAAAAGTCTGTGTTTTACCAAGGCCTCCAGTTTATTCTGCTTCACACAATCTTCTAATTAAACCTTGCCATAAAAAAAACTTATTCTGGCCAAATTGTTCTAAGAAGGGATTTCTTTTTCTTCTCAAAATAAAAGATAAAAATTTAGACTTGAAGTTCAGTCAAATTCTTTAAGACTTTTACTCTAGAAATCTAGGAAATTTCTACACATAGACAAAAATGATGTATTTTGCTCTCATTTTGTAAAAGCAACATCCTTGATAAAGAAAATAATTCAAAGTCTTGGCTCTAATGAGCTGATGATATTCAACGTCGTACACAAGACATATTCCAGTGGTGTTAAGTGAAGTTTTATGACATATTTCAGTTATGATAAGTATAGCAAACTATGGTTTTATTGATGTCTGGTGCTACTCTCGTCTCCAGAGCTAGAATCAGATATGTTAATAAATACTACAGGTGCCTACCTACTCACAAAATACTCCAATTCATTTCATCTGACAATGTACTTCTCAAAGAAACTTTGACTCATTCCAATTGTGGGGACCTGAAATTGGCCACCCCAAGATATGTCTCTTTGGCATCAGGATTATTTGAGGCTGATTGCTTTTGATAAACTGGGACAGGGAAGGAGGCTCTGAGGAATGGAACTTGCCCTTCCTTAGGACATATTTACATTTGTAAGGTAAATCTCTATCTGTAAAAGGTGCCTCCCTCTCTGTACCAGGAAGAAGAAAGGAGATGACCTTCTCTCTAGAAACTCTTAATCAATACCAAAGGCAAGGACATAAAATCTGCATTTTATTGTGCTTCTCTGGTAACCTCCTGTAACTGACTTCCCTCCCCCTCCCAACGTTGGCATCTCCTTAAAGATTAAGCATCTTTCTTTAGGCTGGGAACCGATTGCAGCGCTCATCTGTGACCCCCCAGCCGGAGGTAACACACCTGCCACCCCGTGGCATTCACTGGGACAGCAGACCTATCTGTCGTTTCCATTGAGTTCTGTGCTGACAGAGCGGCCTCGTGACTATTGTAAAAGGGACATATCAATCACATGTGAAACACCCTGTTTGGGGGTATATAACCACTATGTACACCCCACTTCTTGGGTGCCCTTTCTTCCTTCGGGAAGAAAGGCCCTGGGCCATGGCTCCTCATAAAGCCTTGTTTAATTTTCTCTTGCTATTCTGTCTCATGTGAATTTAATTTGTTCTCCGGCCAGATGAACCCCCATTTGGGAAGAGGAAATGTCTTCCTCCCCTACACAATCTTTGACACCTTTTAAATTAATAAAATGGTATGAGATAACATGTAATTGTGTAAGTCCAGAAGCTAGCCACAAAGAGTGATATGAGCATTTTTATCCAGCTGTATGTCGAAAGGAAAGAAACTATGGTCTATTTCTCCCTGACTGCTTTCAAAATATCAGAATAAACGTCCTTTTGGGGGTGTTGGGTGGTAGAATGTCATGTGTCAAATGACATCTCATCTATTGTATTTCTTTCTTCCAAGACACAACTTGACTCAACCACCTTCAAAACAAATAGCTTCACCAAATTTTGCAAAATCATGTGTAGATTTTTTATAAGATGCTTTAAGGCAAGGACTGGGGCAAATCCAAGATTTAATTAGTTTCCAGGCTTGTTCAAAGTGAGCTTATTTTTCATACGTGTTTTCAGGATGGACAGTTATAAAGCGCTACTTCAATCCTACTGGCTCCGTGCTTACACTGCTAAACCTCTGGCCCAAATGGATTACTGCAGCTTTTTTACAGCATTATATTTTGCATAGAAACTAAATCCAAAGATGAGCAACTTCTGTCTTCCTTTTTTCCTTTCTTCCTTCCTTCTTCACTTTTAAGTAAGTCCAATGTAAAAATAAAGAGAAGTTCCTAAACAAAATGTCACCATAATCAAAATGGCAGCTTATATTTTTTTAATTCAGGGGGAAAGTAGCTTGGACGTGATGAGATGGTAATGTTAATGCTCTTTTTGATCTTGTACCACAGCATTTCATGACACTTCAATTTGTTTGGAGAGAAATAGTGTATTAAAAATAGATGCATAGGGCTATACATCAGAGTGTTAACAATTCTTGTCCCAAGAGAATTGGATTCAGAGGAAGACAGCAGGGCAGAGAGAATACAGTATCTTATGCTATATTTTATATTCTTCTGTATTGTCTCAAATATTTTTTTATATAGGGAGCATGCTTACTTTTATAATAAAAAATACCTGCAAAGTTTTAAAACTTCTTTCCTGAAAATACAGAAAAAAAAAGAGAGTCTAAGAGTTTTCAAATAACAAGAAGGAATCCGTTATGGGAAATTATACCTATGAAGCCTGTGCACAGATCCTCATGCTCGCCCCTGTAGATTTCAGAGAACTGACGAAAGTTCCATGCCCTATACATTGTCTTAGATTGGCCTTACCACCGCTACAGTTTCCAGCAGCTTACACATAGCTGAATACTAAAAACTAAACATCTATTCAGAACTTTACTTTGAGCTGAATTTCAGTATAGCTAACTTCCCACATACTTTCTCCTCATAGGATATCACATAGACACCTCAAAGTTAATGTGTTCATGATAGTACTTTTCCTTAAAGCTTCTCTTTGTTTTTATTGACTGCTTAATTCATAGCAACACTATTTACCAAATGTGTTTTTTTATAAAATTTCTCTCTAAAATTTATCCATGTCTTTCTTCACGCCAGTGACTGACTTCAATTTCCTGTCTGAATCTCTGAGATAACTTTCTAACTGAACACCTAAAACTCAGTCCTTTATTCTTTCAATCCATTCTCTTGACAAAGTTCAGAATTATTTTTATAAGAGGCCAAATTTTATCATTGCACTCTTTCCTTAAAAGACTTTAATGACTTCCCACTAACAAGATGCAATCCAAACTTCTTAACCTGGATACTCATGCTTGGCCTTCTACTCAGGGACCCTTTCTTCCCTTCCCTTTCTTCTCTCACACCCGTGTAGGAGTTGTATCAGTGCTAAATGTGATTGGGATTTAAAAGCTTGGCCCATTTTATCCATGTGTAGAAGTATTGTGAGTCTATGTAATCCCATACTACAATGAAGTTGATCTCCCTTCAACCAGATTATATCAACCACACAAGATTAATTTTTCAAAAGACAAGCAGCAGGTCATATGGAGTAGAGTGTGGGTTGTCTGTTTCAAGCAGCTTAATTTGAATCACACAGGACTATGATTTGAGGAAAATTATTTCACCCTCTAGATTTTAGTCTTCTCAGTTGTAAAAAGAAGGTAATAATAGCATCCACCACAGAGGGTTGAGGTGAAATGAGGATCAAATGAGATATTGCATGTAAAACAGTTGGCAAAGTCCCTGACACATATTTTGAACTGAATAAATGTCATCGACTAAACACGTTGTCTTTTTGTATCATGTGTTATCTTATCAGCTCAATATTTTGGAAACTATTCTCTATTTCCATTAATTGAGTCATCGAATTTTTTATTTCATACTCTGTTTCATGCATTATTCTAGCCACTGGGAAGCTAAAATGACACATAACTTTAACACTCAAGACTCTCACTGTCTTAAAATTGACATTAAACATAAATTGTATGTCATGTACAATCATCAGCAGTTATGGTCATTGTCTCTAATCCTCAAATAACTCTGAAAGTAGGTCTCACACATTTTTAACGGAAGGGGATACAGAAGCTCTAATAAGTTTAATTAGTTCAAGTTCACACAGGTAGTAAGTGGTAGAGTTGAAAGATGATCCTAATTTGTTGTCTATCTACCACCCCATCTGGAGTTCACACTGGCTATCATTTGCTATCTTTAGTAGATCATGAAGAATGATAAAGTTTTAGATATGTTATCTCAAATCAGCATAACTACAAGGCTAGCATTTCTCTTTTAAGTTTAACATAGGGAAATTGAGACAAAATTGTGGTGGATGAACACCCAGAACTACACGCAATTTAAAAGCAGAGGGCTAGATGTGTGCATACCAAAAGGAAGAGGACTTTAAAAAATGATGCCAAGGGGGTCACTGGGTGGCGCAGTTTTGGAACAATTAAGAGTAAAAATGTTATATTTAAACAGTAATAATGATTAACATTTACTCACTGATTATCATAATTTAGGCTCTGATAGTCAATTTAGATGCACTATTTCACTTTAATTCTCACAAAGTCCTGAAATGGACTATTATTATCCTTTTACAGATAAGCAACTGCACGTTAATGGCATTAAGTAACTTGTTCATACTTACCAACAGAGAAATTCTGGTGCTACAAGAACCACGATGGATTTTTTAGCAAACACCAATACTTAGTAGATTTTAAGGCATGGATCAGAAAACCAAAGGGAATCCAGGATGTATGAAACCTCAGGGAGATGAAGAAAATTTGAGAAAAGAAAACATAACCCAAAGAACCATTATATTTATGACATGGCCGTGCATTAGTCATCAAGTTATATAACTCTGGACTACTACAGCCCGTCTGATAAAGACCACCAGAGACAAACGTGCAGTCTAGCCAAATGGGCTTATTGACTCAATGCATCAAGGGAAACTGCATACCACAGGTCTATGGTGAGAGCATGTGCGGCTGCGGGGGTAGGAACGGTTTCTGGCAAGTTTGGGGCTTGTTGTGATTGATTCTAAGGAGGGTCTAGGACAGGAAGGACCAGCTCTGGATTGATCGCCGTTTCTATGGCGGAGGGAAGAGAAGTAGCTTTGAGCTCAGGACTGGTTGCTGTCATGAGACTTTGGAGGCTAACGATTGAGCATCGCACTGACCTTGATTCACAAGGTGAGAAGAGCAAAGGAGGGTTAGAGTAATCTTTCACAGCAGGGAAGTCATTTGACACTATACAGCTTCGAGAAGAGAAGTATTATTTCCTGTTAACTTTGCAGCTGGCTTTACAATGTCTGTTATCACAGCCTGATTAATTGCAGGGCTGATTTTCACTGTCTCTGTACTGAGCAGATTTTTCAGTCTTTTGGTTTCAGATTGTTTTTTACTTCTTCAGAACTCACAATTTACTCATTATTTAAAAGCTAGAGTCTGGAACTGAATCCCAGTAATTCCTGCAATTCCTGCAATTCCTGGAATTTAGAGGGAGGTGGGATGTTCTGCATTCAGAGAATCGGAACTACAAATCCCTGTTCCTTCCAGTTTGGGTGGCTGTGGGAAACTCTCATCACCTCCTGGTGCTTTAGATTTCTCAAATGTAAAAGTGGGTAAAATAATTACCTCTTCCTCATATTTGAAACATAAATTTAGTACAGTCTCCAGCATTTAGTAAGTGCTACATAAGAGCTAGTGTTATATTAATCATATTCAATTGTAGGCAAAGTATTTCTTAATGCCCACAAAATATTTGTGATGCAGACGATTTTTCCATTATACGGTGTAAATACAATGGAATTCACTGTATATGTAATGACCACAAAACAAAAATGAAAGGTGAAAACACAGATATCACAATGGATAGACATTCAGTTTTCAATCCGTTTTTCTTTTCCCTGTTCCTAAGCAGCACCTCACTGCCAGAGCATGTTATGCACTAACCATGGGGATGGAAAATCTAACTAAAACAGTGTGTTTGTGGCCTAATAAGAATTCAAGCAAGGCTAGAACTCTTTTCATAGATATAAAACAGTGATCGAAGTGCACGCTCTGTGGCTAGTCATGAGTTTCACTACATTTCAGATAAGACAGTTGTAGTTCTAAGAGATTATATGAATTTTACTTTCATGGTCACACAGCTATGCTCAATTTATAATATAACAACAATGACGAAACTCAGTACAGATATAAGAGCATCCTGAAATAAGAAAGTTATGGAAAAAATCTATATAAGGTAAAACTGGATTATATCTTTGGGACAAAATAGACCAAAATTATAATTTGATAGTAGAAAAAATAAATAATGTGGAGTTAAAGAATAGATTTCATCTTTTGACTAGAACTGATGTAATAAGCAATCAAGTTAAAAACTATCAATTTTATATAGGTTGGAAAATCCACATGTATTTAAAAGTGTAAACAAGGCTACTTAAAGGTGTATATTTTTTTCTGAGATTTAATTTATATAAGAATGTGAAAATATAAAACTGTATGATTAGGCAAAATATGTAGTGAAACTTTAAAAAAAATAAGTGAGAATAGGGAAAGTGGAAACTGCATTGAATGGTATGATGAGTATGGACTATGGTGGGAATTCTCTTAGTATTAAAGGATTTTGACATAAACTATTACAAGACTCTGGGGGGGTGGTGACTATGTAGAGTAGATTATGACTAAATCTGTAGAGTGTAATATAAAATAAGAGGCATATGCTCGCCAGTGTATTATTTTTTTTCTCTCCTAATTCATTCCTAATGACTGTTAATATATGTCAGATATTTCTCATAGTGGATTTAAGGTCCATAAAGTAGTCTCTTAATTCTTCCTCACAATTTGTTCATATTTTGATTGTGTTTGTATTTTCTCATCTCAGCTCATGTTTCCTCTTTTCAAGGAAATATTGAGATTGACTCCTTAGATGGAAAAAAAAAAACCTACTGCTTTGAAATCTAATCATGGAATCCTTGGGTTTTGCCCTGTCATTTCAAGAAGCTTGGAAAAAAGAGATCAGAATTATCTGAGGTTATGACAATGGGTAGCACATTTAAGGAAGCACGAAGAAATTACTCTCATTACATTGTCACTTCTTTTTTTTTTTTTTTTTTAGATTGGCACCTAGGCTAACAACTGTTGCCAATCTTCTTCTTCTTCTTTTTTTTTTTTAGATTGGCACCTGGGCTAACAACTGTTGCCAATCTTTTTTTTTTTTTCCTGCTTTATTTCCCAAAACCCCACCCCCCCCATACATAGTTGTATATCTTAGTTGCAAGTTCTAGTTGTGAGATGTGGGACGCCGCCTCAACGTGGCCTGACGAGCAGTGCCATGTCCGCACCCAGGATCCGAACCCTGGGCCGCTGCAGCCGAGTGTGCGAACTTAACCACTCGGCCACAGAGCCAGCCCCACACATTGCCACTTCTTTGTAGGAATCTTTCTCTTTAAACATCCTTGAAGATAATTTTCCACTACTTCCTCTTTTCTAGATTTTTTTTTTCCCTACTAAAAGACAGATTTCTATATTTCTCTGTTTCTGAGAATACAGCGAAAACATCTTAACAGGGGGGCAATTTTCTGATCTTCTTGCCTGAACAACAGATGACTTACCCTTCAAATGATTCCTGTGATTAGGAAAAATAAATGAGCATCATGCACCAAGCTTTCAAATACTCCATTTTCCTGTCATTATGGCATGCTTAGCTTAACATTTCTAATTACACACATCTATAACTTTTATTCAAGACTCTTGTCTTTTAGTGAAAGAATCTAGCTTTCCCAATCTTAGCTAGTGACAGAAAAATAAACTTTCCTAATCTAATTCTAAATTAGATTAATTAAAAACTGAAAAAAAGTTTCCATTCATCCAACCTACCAACAGATGGAGCAAATTTTTCCCTGTGGACTCGGATTATTTATCTGATTATAAATTTTCCTTATACATGTACTCCTCCTCAGGCCTGGAATTCTTACCTCCTTTTTGTAAATCGTTTTTACTCAACTTCATTTTCTCTGATTAAATGTTGTAAACTAAACTGAGCCAATTTGGCATGAAAACTTTTTGTATCTTTTATTGGTAGATAATTAAAATTATTTGAAATGGATGAAATTTAATACGCCCCTACAAGCTTTTTATCAAGATATAATGAAAATGGTTCTCAGACCAAATTCCATCACATATTCAGATATTAAGTAAATATCTACTGAGTCATAGACTATTTCATAAACCTGTGCTCTAAATGAAGAAATTCCATCCCTTTGGTGTATTGGCTGTCTGAACACAACTTTTATGAAACTGTCAACAGAGGCATGCCTGACAATATTCCAGAGCAGGTTCTATGATCTTGATTACCGACAATTAGTAAACCGAAATTCTCCAATTCAATTTCTAGATGTAGGACCTTTCATGGATCAAACTTTAGCTTTCTCCCTACTGGCCTCCCTCGATTCATATGTTTATTCATGCAAGGTTGAGATTTATCTATAAAATATTTTATGCATTTCATATATATCAACTACAATAAATTTCATCAAAGAGAGAGCCAATTTCTAACACTTTTTGGGCTTATTGAAGACAGACAAATTTTACCAGTTGACCAGCTCTGAAGTGACACAAATGACTGACCCTAGAATGCAGCTTACATAAACTCACTTTTTAATATTGTGCTCTCCTGCCTAATGTATTTTAAATTAAATTACAGATTTTATAACATTTAGCTGGCATATGGTAAAGGAACCCTCCTCTGTAGTAAAACAATGAAAAGCAGTTGTTTATTATTTTACATAAGTTTATTTTCCACTATAGGGTTAATACACGATTATATAGCTAAGGGGTCAACTCCTATATCCATTAGAAGTCATCACTACAGTAGATTTTCCAGAAAGCCTATGCTTGAATGTTGAGTGGCAATATTATAGCTATGTAGAAAGAGAAAGGAGTCAGTCAGCTAATCATTGTCTACAAAAGACCTTCAAAGACTCACTGGTTTTACTGCATAGAGGCTGGGACTGGAAAAAAAGAGAAACTGAGAGATGAACTAAATCTGTTAGAGGTCCCGACCAGGGCTTTTGGCAGCCTGGCCTAGATATGTAGCTGGTCCTAAATCTAAAAACATAGACTGGGACAGGGAACAAATAACTGAAATCTCTAAGAACAGGCACTGTCAAAGAGGAAGAATCATGGAAACATAGTCAAGCCAGAATGCCTGGGTCAGCCTCAGACATAATAACAATGACTAAGTGCTTAGAAACCCATCAAACTTGACGAGTGTATAGAGGCAGCAGGAAGGCATGGATCTCCGTGCATGAAAAATGGTACAAATTCATTCAGACAAGCAGGTAGCTTTTCAGCTGTCTTTATCCTGATTACTGCCAGCACAATGTTTTCACTCTCTGATCTTAAAGTTTCCTCAAATGGTCTTTAGGAGATAGCAAAATGGAATTAACAGCAACATGTAAATCTTATTTACTGCAAACGTGATTCTTTCATGCAGTCTCTTTAATCTTTTGATATATCTCTACTGGATAAATGGATGCTTTTTAGTATTTAGACTCTACTTCAATTGACATCAACCACCTTTGTTATTTGCATCAACTGAGAATTTCAGTAGCAATCTAGGAACAGCCCGGAAATTAGACAGATGTGATGAAATCATTTAAATTGCCTCAGTAGCCAAAGGATATAAAGGTGAGAGATTTGCTTTCCCTGTTTATATTGGAGGCAAAGGAGCACCAAAAATAATTTCCTTCTTATACAAGACTATTAAAATTGAGAAAGTGATCTATTCATTGATCTTATTTTGTAGTCAATTCAACTCAATTCTAACGGACCATTTGAATACCCACTGTGGGCCCACTGTGTTAATCCACAAAGTATCACAATAAATAACATGCAATCCTAGACTTTGGAGGTTTTACTTTAGCTATTAAATATAATATAGTGTCCAGAGTTTTGGCAATGGAATAGATTCATACAAGTTTGGAGAAAATTTATTTTTACAAACAAATTATTTAATGTGGTCTAGGTAGTTTGATTTTTATTAAAATAATAGTAATAACAAAATGGCTACCGCGTTTAACGACATATGTTATTATAATTATTATTATGTGTGCTTACAAAATTCAGTCAATCATTGTAGTGATCTTATATGGTATCTTATTATCCCATTTACACATTTAGAGAGGTTAAAGTAACTTTCTTCTGGCCACACGGCCAGTAGTGGATAAAAGAAGTAAAGTTCTGATTGAGCTGATGTTATCTGATTCTAAATTCTGTTAACATTGACTGAGGCAATTTTTTTTCTGACAATTACGTATTAAATATCCACTATTTATGGAAACAATTCAAGGAACTTGAGATTTATCTGTTAACAGAAACAGACAAAAAATACTGCTTTTCTGGAGCTTACTTTTTTATAGGGATCGTGATAGTCAATACAAAACCAAAAGAAAAATAAATAAATGATGGATGACATTAGATTATGGTAAGTGTAATAAAAATAGTATAGCAGGATATGTGGAATTCGGAAGGGGGAATTTACTGTTTTAAATAGGGTAGTCATATCAGACTTCATTGAGAGAGGGACTTTTAAGCAAAGATTTGAAGGATGAGAGGAATAAAGCCATAGAGATATCTAGGAGGGAAAAGTCCAGGCAAAGGGAGTGGTCAGCACAAAGGCTCCAAGTGGGGAGTTAGTCTGGAATATTTGAGGAGTTGAAAAAATTCGATGTGGAACCAGTGGTGTGAACAAGAAAGACAGCAGTAGGAGAAGCAAGATAAACAAAGGAAGATGAGGTAAGGGCTTGCATGCCATGGTATGGTCTTAATAGTTTTCTCAAAGAGCAGCAAGGAGACATTGAAGCATTTTGAGAGCAAGAATGGTGTGATCTACCTGATCAATATGACAAATACATTGAGAATAACTTTAAGGGGGATATGTGTGGTAGGGGTGGAACCACAGAGACAAGTTAGGAGGTTATTGCAGAATCCAGGTAAAAGACCATAGTGCTTCGGGTTGAGCTAGCAATACGGTTGGTGGGGAGAAATTGTCAGAATCAGGATTTATTTAAATGTAGAGCCAATGGGAAAATTTGACAGATTGGTTTTGAGACAAATAGATTAAAGGCAACTTTAAGTTTTGGTCCCCAGCAACTAGAAATATTTTACCATTAACTGAGATAGAGGGGAAAAAGTGTGGGCAGAACAGCTTTAGTTATTTTTTTCTTTTGGAATGAGGAGTGATGATCAAGAGTTCACTTTTGAATATATTTACATTTTAGAAGTAGAAAGAGAAGGTAGGCGTCTGTATATAGTAGTTTGGAAAGAGGTGTCTGGATATATTTGAGAATTAGCAAAAGGATTCATTCACATCATTTATAACAGAATTAAAAGTCACGAGATTACCAAGGAATGGGGTTCTGAAATTAAGCCTGGTTCATTATGAAATTGGGAGAGAAGAGGAACTATCATGAAGACTGAACAACAGCAACAAATGAATAAGATGAAAACCAAACAATAACGATGACACCATCAATGTTTGCCCTGGAAGCCTAAGGAAGATAGTTTGTCAAGGGGGAAAGAGTTATTAACAATGTCAGTTATGACTGTGAGCACTGAATGTTGAATTTAGCAACATAAAGTTCATTGGTGACAATGAAGAAGGAGTTTCAGTCAAGAGATGAGAGAGGAAGACTGAATGCTGTAGGTTCAAGAGAAAATTGGAGGAAGAATAGAATCTGCAAATAAAAATACGTCCTTTAAACTATTTTACTCTAAAGGGAACCAAGGAAATGGTGTAGTATGTGTCTGGGGAAATGGGGTCAAGATAAGTTTGTCTGTTTTCACTGGGAGAAATAACATCACTTTGTATGACAAAAGAAGTAATTTAGTAGAGAATAATGATGTAAGTGAGATGGAGAGCAATTGCTAGAGCAATGTCCTTGAGTAGGTATGATCAAGGTTACAAGCGGAACTATTAGTTTTTGATAGGAGTGTAAACGGCTAATCTATAGCAAGAGGCAAAGAGCATGGGAGTACATCTGTGGTTAGATCTTGTTGTAAGAGCCTGTGGAAATTCTTTTGATTACTTAATTTTGTGAATTAACAATCACGATAAGGTCGAGGGTAGTATAGGAGGTATTAAACAGAGGAGCAGGTGTCAGAGAGTCATCTAGGAGAGTGAGCCAGTGAGTGGATGAAGAAAGTACAGAATGATTGCAGGACAGCCTTAAAATCTACTTGAGGTTTATGATCAAGAATTTAAAGTGGAGTTATTGTGGTTGTCCATTTTCCCACAGCCACATTAAGCTGCATAGGTACAAGGATGAGGTAGGCGGAGAGTTGTATTTAAACAGAGTTGTGGTTTTGTCAAGTGAGTGTGATGAAGAATGAGAGAGGCAGGGAAGTTGAGGTGTAAGTAAGATAGTTTTATAATGATTGATCATAGGATTAAAACTGGTTAAGGACAGAAGAAAGGATATCAATGGGTTGAGTGACAGCAAGAAGCTGATAGAAACACGTTAATGGTATCCTGGTAGAGGAAACTCTCGGGAATCAGAGGAGGTGATGATCAGAGACAAGGCTACATAGCATAGGGATAGCAGAGGGTTGAATTTTTGAGAGTGGCAAGAATATAAAGCAGGAGTGAGTGCCAGAATTAGGGTAAGGTGAAGATGGAGGAAAGTTCAATAAACTAGAATTCCAGAAGAACCATCTAGGAATATTGAAGTCACTAAAAGTTCTGGGAAAAATGTATGAGAATAAGCTGCAAGCCAATAAAAGGCACATGAAGCCATCTATCCCACATCGAGTCATTAAATTTTTAATTACTGAGCTTGCTTAAAAGCAAGATATACTGTTTTACTTAGTGTTCCTATAAGTTTGTAGAATTACAAAAGGAAATATCAATAATAGCTTCTTGCATAGAGGCTTATCTTATATTTTAAAAAAGTTTAATTCCATTCTTGCTAGATTTCCTCAAGTATCTTCAATATTACTTCCAGCTATGCTTTCCTGAACCTTTTTAGAGTTCAAATGGTTTCCACATCATCTAATAGCTTGCTATGAATGACTCTGCTTTTCTAATCTGTTTAGTTAAAAACTGATGCTGTTTATCCATTTCAGTTCTCAGCTGCTTGTTTTCTTGCTTCTACAGCTGCTTTTTGCTTGCCTCACCTCTCTGATGCTGTCAGCAAGAGAGCAAGGATAAAATGGAAAACAAAGAGTTCACGTTCACACTCCTTTCCTTGAATCCTGGCATCTTTCCATCCACCTACACCCTCATTGCAGTTCACAGTAATTTAATCTCACTCTACATGAAGAAAGTAAATTTTCCGGTTTAATTTAGAGGATATAAGCTTAGAAATAAGAGGCACTATACAATTAAAAAGAAGAAAAATGTAGCCAATCCAATAAAAGAGACTTGACACCTACGAGGGCAAATATGAAACTCACATCTTGTCCCATAGTGTTCTATTTCATTCCAAAATGAGGCACTGCCGTAAATTTCACTTCTCCTTAGGGAAATAAGTTTTCCTTTTCAGAAGAAGAACAAATATATGATACGTGGTTGACAAGCTGCCCAATAACCCATAGCTATTTATTGCCAAGAATTCCATGCAAGGCAGTCTAACACAATCACTACTCAAGATTCCATGTCCTATAAGATTGACGAGCTTTTTTGGAGCACTTCCTAAAAATACAGAGATGTGATGTTTAATATATGCAGCCAATATCTATTCCTGGCGAGTTCCCCAATTACCTGGCTTGATCATTCTGCATTCTAAAATAGCAGACCCTCAAGAGTAATTCATACTAAATTCCTTAGCACAAATCAATACAATATATTTTAAAATATTCTGCTCTTTCATTTCTTAATTTTGCATAGTTTAAAGCCGTATAGTTCTATATTTGTCTGTCTACAAAATAATACCACCGTCTAGTTCTGTGTCTGTCTAAAATAATACCACTCTCTTCACGGCTTTGCCCCAAAACTCCTCCCTGTGCTTTGCTTTCACATCATTTCTAACAGAGCTTTTCATCTTCCTTTCCTCATTAGGATGATTAATGAGTCAAAATCTGAATCTTTTCAATGAGTTCTTACATCTCTCCCCTTGGAAAATTTTATTCTGACAATAGCACCATGGCTTATTTTATATTTTCTGATTTAATTGTTCTCTTTTCCTCAGAAAATCACCTAAAATTCTAACATGAACTTCAATTCCATATGTTTATGTGGAGGATAAGATTCAGGGGTGCAAATAGAGAAATGATACTTTCCTTGTTCAATTATTTCAGCAGCTGCATTTAGAATTGGGATGAAATGTTAAAACTGGAGGCTAATTCTCCTCCTCCTAAGTTCTTGGCTTTGATAGAGAAGATGTATTTATACTTTGAACAAAAGAGGGAAAGTCAATAAAACTAGAAATACTTATTATCAAGGATGCATGTCCATTCATATGCCACATGCATTGATTTCTCTTCTGGCATGGTGTGTAAGAAAATGGCCCAATCCCAAGGGTTTTGACCCATTGCTCTCCCTCACCCTAAAAGTAATGCAAAGAAGAAAGGGGGTCAATTTCCTCGTTTTTCATCTTGTCTATCCAACTACAGTTGTTCATAAAAGTGAATTCACTCTCCAGATGGTTAGAAAGGCAGATGGCTAAAGAGTCACCTCTTACGATATCAGTCAGTAAAAACATCCTTTTGGACTCATGAGTGAACTGGTATGAAAGCCCTATAAGCTACCATGGGAAGGGAAGATCTCTCTGAGCTGGAGCCCGTCAGCTTAATGGGGAAGAGAGACGCCATTCATCCTCTACGTTAAACTTGACTCTGGCTGAAACCTGCTAGAGCAGGAGCTGAATGTTTCTTCCATATTTCCATTTTTCTTACATGAAATATCAATAGTGTTCCAATTTTATTCTCTTTTCTTTACGAACATATTTTGGACAATCGAGGCAGAGAATAACAGTTTACCCTTGCTGGAGAAGAAGGGGTTATATCTGGTGTTCTTAAGGTGTGAACTACTTTTAGAATGGAAAATGGTTTTGGTTCTACACAACTAACTTTACTTTAGCTAGCAATCTTTTATTTTATTTTGAGGCTATATATAGTTTTTAAATGTATATGCTTCATCTTATAAATACGTACATCTCTTTTACCAATGATTGGATGCTAGCTTGTTTTTCTAATAAATCTATAGGTATATTAGAGGTCAAAACAAACTGTTTATCCTTCTCTATATATTTGCATGTAAATAGGGAACACTTATGGAACAGATTCAGTTGGATGCATTAAAAATGGTTATTTTATATTATTTTAGTATCTGAGTGATATAGTAGTTTAATTTTTAAAAGGTATGAATTTGTATAAATTCCCATGAATTAAAATGATGATTGATGGATATATTTGTCATCTATTGCTGCATAAAAAATTACTCCACAATTGAGCAGCTTAAAACAACAAATATTTATTATCTCTCACAGTTTTTGAGGATCAGGAATGCGGGAGTGGCTTAGTGGAAGTTGGCCTCAGGGTCTCTGAGATTTCAGTCAAACTATGCACCAGTGCTGCAGTCCCCCCAAGGCTGGTCTGGGATGGTAGAACCTCTTTGTAAGCTCACTCACATGTCTGTTGGCAACACAACCCTTTCCTACAAGGTTATTCACCAGACACTTCAGTTTCTCTTCCCATCAGCCTCTCTGTAAGGCTCCTTACAACATGGCAGCTTACTTCCTCCAGAGGGAGGGAGGAGAAGGAGAGCGAGAGGGAGAGAGAGGAAGATCCCAAGACAGAGACCGCTGTCTTTTACAACCTAAGTTCAAAAGTAATATACTATTGTGAAAGTATACACTGTATGTATAATAGTACAAAGCATATACTGTTGACCACACAGATTAACCACAGTACAGTCTGGGTGGGTACTACCAAAATGTGGATAGCTGGAAGTAGAGATCCTTGGGCCACCTCGAAGGCTAGCTACTAGAGTTAGATATACAGCTACACCTGTTTTATTTACTTTTAAAATTAGATTATTTGTACTTATGACAAAAAGTAGCACAATAAAACTTTGTGTATGCATGATTAAACAAACATTATAAATGGACTTAGAACCGCTTATAAAATTAAAACATGTTTACAATGCAATAACTGGATTTATTTAGCATGCAACAAATTTTAAATGATTATTAATGGGATATAAATAGGAATTGATCAGCTTCATTCACAATTTTAAATCTTGTTTTTTAATAGGAGTTACCTATTTGAAATCACTAAAACAGAACTATATAAAGTTCAGATGATGTACATGGATTCTAGATGACTCAAATTCTTTCTATCAAGGGCAAATTACAAATTTCAGATTACTATGAATTCCAGCATTTACACCCTCTGTTGTAAAATTAGCAAGCTGTGAGGTTATAAATACACAAACGCACACACACACACACACACAATCGCACACACAGATGTCTGAAAAAGACCAAAGATGGTGCAAGTAAAATAATAGCATTCTGTTATTTCATTCTAAAGATAAAAAGAGAAAAAAATTACATAATGCTAGAAGAAAATATAGTTACATTTTGCATAATATTTACATTTGATCAACCCATTATAGGAAAATACTTTAGTTTTTTGAAAAAGAACACAATACAAAAATTATAAGTTGGATAAATAGTTAAAAATTGAATTTATTTTTCCTCTTTTTAATTCTGATGAAAAAATTAAATCTTTCTAATGGGCAAGATATGGAAGTATTAAATTTTTTTCACTGTAATCTTTGCAGGATCTTAGTCTCTAACTGTTTCATTCTCACTCCTTTTGCTAAATGCATGCTGTCTAACCAATAGTCTCTAGGGGGCAATGCCAGCCTAGCTGCCTCCCCTGGGCCCTGACCTGGGGTGAATGATATCCACATTTCCCCAGGGGATGAGTAGTTTGGTAGTTTTTATCCTCATACTCAGTGTGCATGCTGGGATACACATAACAGAGTGAACTCAAGCATATTTCATATACACACATAGACATACAGTAAGTATATGAAGTTCAGTGTCATATATATCTAATAAATTGCTTAATTTACCATTAAGTAATGACCCTCTTTTTTCCCTCCCAGTGTTTTCTTTACTAATAGCTAAAGAACATTCCTGCAACAACTTTCTTTTCTCAATTAGCCTGGAAAATGTTTTCGCACCTTTTACCCTCAATCTTTCTGAGTCATATTTTAGTTGCATTTCTGAATCATTTTATTTTTACCGATTAAAAAAAAAGCTGACCTGAAATCTCTATTTTGAAAAGCACGTTTGTTTTTGTTTTTGAGGGTTTTTTTTTGCTGTTATTGCTGTATTCCTGATTAGTTTGAATTAATCGTGACGATATCACATTAAACTTTCTTTTTACCATGCTTTTTCTTTGCCTCAGTTTTCTTTCTATTTTCTATTAACTGTGTGTGTGTTTTTCTTTTTGGCTTCTATACTGGTTTGGATATTTACATTCTTTCTACTTTCTAAGTGATCATTCTTAAATTTTTAACCATGTATATTTGATTCAATATGAATAAACCAAATTAATATTTTATCCTTCTGCCTATAAAACAAGTAACTTAGAATTCTCTAAGCTTGTATTGTTATCCATTATTTAAGTTCCACATTTTTAAAAAAAGCTCTCAAATTTGTCACTATTTCACAGTCAATATTTATTTACGTGTAATCAGATGTTTACCATGATATCTTCTTTTTAAAGGTTTTATTTTTCCTTTTTCTCCCCAAAGCCCTCCGGTACATAGCTGTATGTTTTTAGTTGTGGTCCTTCCAGTTGTGGCATGTGGGATGCCACCTCAGCATGGCCTGATGAGAGGTACCATGTCCGGACCCAGGATTCGAACTGGCAAAACACTGGGCCATCGCAGCACAGCACGTGAACTTAACTACTCGGCCATGGGGCTGGCCCCTACCATGATATTTTGTTCAATATTTCTATCCATACTTTTGACTCGAATTTTCTTTTCTATGGTCCATGTTTAATTAATTCTTTTAATACTTTGTAAGAAGTAAACTCTTTTCTGTTATTTCTGAAAATGTTTTCAATTTTTCCATCACACTTGCATAATATTTAGCTGAGTGTATAATTTTCAGTTTACAGTACCACCTCAGTAATAGCATGACTAGGATCCAGCAGGCTCTACTGTTGATGGTAAAAGATCAATGATCAGTCTAATTGTCATTACTGTTTGATATCTTTTGTCTCAAACTGTTTTTAATATTTTCTCTTTGCCTTTGGTATTCTCTCCTTTCCATTCAATATCTAAGAGAAGATGTGATTTTTTTCTTTTACTGACTAAAGATATCTTAATTTCTTTATCACTTTGTACTGAATTGAAGATAATTTCTTCAAGTTTATAACTATATTTCTAGTTCACTAATTTGCTTTCCGCTCTTTATTCGACCAAATGAGTTTTTAATTCAAGTAACTATATTTTTTGACATCTTGCTAGTTTATTTGTTTCTTTTTAAAGTTTAATTCTTTTTTTTCATAATGTCTTATTTTTTTACTACAGCATGCCTTTCTTTGACTATCTCTTTAACAATTTTAAACCTACACAATTTATAGATATATTCAGATTGAGTTTGGGGGGGCACCATCACTTGTGTTTCCAGCATCTCTTTACTTTCATTACCACTGTTACTGTTTCCTATGTGGTATAAATTTTTTGCTGTGAGCATTTCTTCAGATACTTTTCCTTGCCCTCATGGAAGCTCTCTAACAAAGGGACTGCATCATCTAAGCTTACACTCCCCTCGTTGTGGGCAGCACACATCCAGCGACCGGCTTTTGCAGAGGTACAAAAGCCTGGATCCCTTGCTTCAATTTTGGCCAACTCTGAAGTGCTTTCGGCCTCTGTTCCAAGTGCATCATAGTTCAACTTCTTCCTCAGCGCAGTCTTGCTTCCCCCTCGCTAATTCATAGGTTTGCTTCTAAGAGCCCTCCTCAACCCCTCTGCACACATATCCCACTTTTAAGGGCTTTTTCCCAGGTAATCTGACTTAAAACATTGGAAAGTGGCTTGAGGAGGTAGATTTTAAAATGGGATTTTGGAACTGAATTACAGCTGGCCAGGTGGCGACGAGATCGCCATCATTAGTGAGAGGCTGAGTATGGGGAACCCCTGCATGTTGTATCAGTGTAGTTGTAAAATCTTTCACAAGTTGTGAGCTGGTATGGGTATTGGTGGAGGGTAATATGTGGATGGGTGTAATATCTCAAGCATTTGAGAGTTTGGGAAGAAGTAAATTTAAATTTAAATTCTGTAAAATCATATGACTTTCACTGAGTGCCATCAATACAATAGACAGACATTGAGGAAGGAGGATAATTAGTCAAAAATAAGGCAAAGTGTGAAAATCTCAACAGCCTCATTGGCAGTATACAAAAACACTTTCGTCTCTGCAGCTGGAAGTCTGAAAATCAGGAACTAGATTTCATTAGACTTCAAACGATGTTAGATTCTAAACCCTCAAGTGTCAGTTTTGTCAAGATTAAGGACCTGGTTGAGAAGGAAGTGGATTCTGAGACTTGGGATGGGGACATAAGAGTTGATGTGCTCAAGAATATGAAAACTCAGATTTACTAAACCTTCTGGATCAGCAGAAACAGCCCATTTATTCCTAATAAGGTTATAACTCCCCTCTTGCTTAATGAGACTTTTGTCTTACAAGACAGGTAGCACTCCTCTCTGGATTTACAGTCACCTTCAATGCTGGCCACCAGACCAACAACTAAGGTCAAATCACAATGTAATAGAGCCAGGAAACTGCTGGGCCTAAGTGAGGAGAGGTACTAGAAACTGAGGTAGCTGTAAGACCCAGCCAATGTGTACTGGTAGGAGCTAGAAGAGCAGATATGGGATAAAATCTTGAGAGCTGGAATATGGAGATGGAATATAAATTTGGATAAGACAGAGTTTATTGTTATGGGATTACACTCTCTTTCTACAAGATTTAACACCCTGCATGCCCCTAGGAGATAGCGCTAATACATAGTTAACCTGACTCTTAAAAGCTTGGAAAAAGCAATTGACTTCCTGACATGAAGTAAAAATCCAAGAGCTACCATGGAAATGGAGGTAAGAATAAACTGGCTCAGAGAAGTGACAAGCTACGGTGGATACAATGTGAAGGTTAGAAAAGCCACGAGCAAACTATGTTCTCTAGTAGAGACTAGAGTTCACTATTCACATAAGTGATAAAGAATATCACGCAGAGAGGGGCACCAGCAATTTTGGGAAGCTCAATAGTGAATGTCTTCTGTGTTCCGTGGCTTAGAAAAGATGACACTGCTACAAATACTGACTCCCTGATAGTAAGAGTGGGTGATAAGACTCCAACATATTAGAGGCCAGGTGGTAACGCATAATCAATAAGAACAGCAAGGTCAGAGTGGCAGCCAGTGGAGACAGACATGTGGAGAAATATAAAGATGGTTACTAAAATCAAAATCCCATAGAGACAGTCAACAATGCTATTTCTCAATCTTTATAATCAAAACAATAAATTATAGATGATCTGGAAGTGGAGGGCAGCTGGTGCAATAAAAAGTAATTATCCTTTCTCAGATTCTGGACTTGAGCCAGTTTTCAGACCTGATATAGCACCAACTGATGGAAATGCCAAGTTTGCAAGAGGAAGGAAACTGTAATACCACTACAAGTACATATAGCTATGATTCATCCAATCCCCCTAACATGGCCTAACCTATGGCCAGTCACTTGGATAAAAATACACTAGAGAAATGGGAAGTCACAGACATTTCCAGAATTGTTGGGAAACATAGACCAAGTTGACATTGATACCTGTGGACTCAAAGTGTCATCATGGCATCCTTCATAGAGTAGAAGCGTGTTAGAACGGGTGACAAGTTAAATCCAGCCTTGTCATAACTATCTACCTTTCTACCAAGTCCGTGGACCCATTCAATGGTTGTTTCACCAGTATGCATAATTGGAATGGATATATATACCACAATTGGCAGAACTTCCACTTGTGTTCTTTGGCCTGTGGATAACAACTATCATACGGAAGAGATCAAACAGCAGCATCTGAATTTTTCCAGCCTGGAGAGTAAACAAATTTTTCAAAAAACCTCATCCTAAGGTAGCATTTAATGTCACCTTTAAATATCTAAAAAAATGCAAGGATGGTGGTCCTCATTACATCCCCATTTAATTCACCATTTACGAAAGGATCCATCTGGTGCTAATAAAAATCAGATGGATTCTGGAGGGTTATAGTGTATTACTGCAAACTCTGCAAAAGCACATAGTAGCCCCAACTGTAGCTGCTGTGCTAGATACAATATATTTATTAGAATGATTAACAAGGCCTCAGGAGCATGTATGTAGCATTTAGCCAGATGAAGGTGTTCTTTTCCATCTCTATCATGAAGGAGGGCCAAAATAGTTTAGATGCACAGAGGAGTCCTAGAGCTAATTTAAATCCATCTTCCTCTGTCAGTCATAACATAATTTAAGGGACTGGACCTCCTAAACATCCTCTAGAAATTCCCATCAGTTTACAATTTCAATAATATTATATTAATCGGAATAGAGGAATAAGAAGGGGTGGGTACATTAGTGGACTTGTAATGTACAATCACTAGAAGGTGTGAGATAAACACTCTGAGAATTCAAGGGCATGTCACATTGGTGAAGTTTTTAAGGATCTAGCGGTCTAGGGCATACCAAGCTTTCTCCTCCAAAATAAAGGACAGCATGTTTGAAGTCTCTCATGTCTCCCACTACTAAGATGGAAACATAATCACTAGCAGGCATCTTTAGGTTCTGGAGTCAGGAGACTCCACACTTGGAATGCTGCTTGGCCTCTTTTACTAAGTGACATGGAAGGTTTACAGTTTGATTTGAGCTCACACAGGAAGGAGCTCTGCAACAGGTACATGCAGCCATTTACGACTCAGGAAATTCTAGTATTCAAAGCATCCATGTTACTCTTTGGTGGAGGTTAAGGCAATCCCCAAGAACAACACAGACCCCTATGATATTAGAAGAAATTTATATCATCTACAATAGAGAATTATTTGCTATTTGAAAGGTCACTGCCAGAATACTGCTAGGTCCTGGTAGAGGCAGATCTGTTGGCCCTCAGATTTCACATGACTACACTGCCAGAACTGCCCGTCATGAACTGAGATCACCCAGACAATCCAAGTCATTATATCATGCAGGTCTACACGCAGTAATACATCGTAAAAAGTAATATGCCCAGTTATAGGCACAACTAGCATGAGAAGACTATATTATGCTGAAAGAGCAGGTGGCCCAGATCTCCATGTCATCACCACTGCCACACCACCGCCTCTCCCTCAGTGTAAATATTTGTCAACATGTGGGCGCTTTACCATGGGAACCACTGGCCCTAGAATTTATCACTCTACTCAGAATCCAAAGCCTGATAGAGAAATAGAATGGCCATTGAAGACAGTACTGAAATGTCTGCTTGGAGGTGATACCAGGGAGAATGGAGCACCATTCTCCAGGATGTGATATACACTCTAAGTCAAAAATCATTTTATAGCACTGCATCCTCATGAGGTAAAATATATGTCTGAGCACCTAAGGTTTAACTAGGAGTGACTTTGCTTATTGTCATTTCTAGTGAGCCACTTGGGAGTTTGTGCTATCTCCAAAATCTACTATTTATGTCCATCCAGAGGTCTTGATTCCAAGAAAGAAAACTCTTTGAACCAGGAAATATAGTAAGAGAATCATTATACTTTAAGCCTTGCCTTCTGGCTGGTTATTTTGCCTCCCTGTACCTTGTGATACTCATGCAAGGAAAGAAGTCACATTCTGGTGGGAGTAATTGTCCCTGATAATCAAGAGGAGATAAAGCTGGGCAAGTTTCAGGAAAGAATGCATTTGGCATCTCTCGGTATTTCCCTGTCCGTTTTTGATGTTAAGTGGACAAGTGCAATAGCCGCAGATTGAGAATTACATGGTGTAAAGGGATTCAGGGATGAGCGTTTGGGTTGCCCTAACACATTAGCCACCAAGACATTCAGAGGAGCTACTTAAAAGTGAGAGGAATCTAGAAGGGTAGTACAGAAGGGAGATGAAAAATATCAGCTGTGGCCCAGAGACCAGCTGCAGTGTAACAGGCTTAGGAGCTATAGTTTGTTCCACTAAACTTCCCCTTGAAAGCATCTCCAGGAAATGAGCAAACCAGATTTTGCAAGTTTCCAGATGGAATTAACCTTTCATCTACAGCATGTAGACAGAGCAGAATAGGGATGGACTGTGGTGTGTGCTGTGGGGTGCTGTACAAATTCCCCCATGTTACTTTCGGGACGGAGGCAAGTATTCCTCCAGCAGCCAAGAGAATTACCTGCTGACAGCACACAGCCTCGTTCTTTCCTACAAATTTTTCCCTGCTATACGTATCTGCCTGTCCCAAGGTTATGCCCTCCTCAGGTCAGTGTGGGTACACAAAGGCCCAGCCCACTACTTAGGACAACTCTGAAAGACCATCCTAGACTCAGTTCTCCTGATGAGTTGAGGCCTTTATTGTTACAACATCATGGTTCAGATTCTCTCCCTGTCTCTCCTCACTCCATTACATGTGCTCCTGACAGCACTCCGCAGTATACTTTCTCCACACGTAACTTGATCTCAGAGTCTGCTTCTTAGAAATATGATTTTAAGACAGGATGAAATTTTTACTTTTATTTACTGTCCTGTGCAGAATGAGTAAAATTTAAAAAAAAAATTTAAAATGCGCATGGGGTACATTTTGAGTTTGAGTTTATCATCAAAGCCCTTTTCCCCACACTGAGAGCTCTAGGACATGGCAAACATGCTTCCTGCTTCTCTAAATCACTGGATAGAATATTTCTAGGCCAGCTGCATCTTGTTTTGAGTGGGTAGACTTTCAAGGCTTCCAGCTTTTATCTTCTCAGATTCATCTGGGTCTGAGAGATCATGTCTTTCATCCCTAAATAGCTTTCAAACTTCTTTTTCAAGGCTCAAGGTCTTGGAACCAGTTCCCAGAACTCTGGATTACTTGGGCAACGTCTCAAAGTTCTGGCTATGACAATGGCTTTTATTCCAATGTTATTCCTGAGACCCATGGATTTCCCTTCCATTTTATGAACCTGGCTATCTATAAAAAAGTTTTATTACATTATATTATATCCAGACATCTTATACATTATTGACAGAATGAGTGACCTATATCTGCTCAGTTGGCTATGTAGCTGGAATCAGAGAGCTCTCCTATTCAGAACTTAGCATATAGCAAGTCATAAATTAATATTTACTGAACATAAAATAATTTAGAAAACATATTTATGTAAGGCAAGTGTTACCACTTTGACCCATTTCCCCAGTAGGATATTTTGTCAGAAAATTTGGTATTTAAAAAGACATTTATATGTGCATGCATTTCTTTAGTCAGTTCAGGTTGCTATAACTGAATATCATAGACTGGGTGGCTTATAAACAACAGAAATTTATTCCTTAAAGTTCTGGAGATTGAGAAGTCCAAGAGCAAGGCTTTGGCAGATTAGGTGTCTCTCTTGAGGGCCTACTTCATGTTTTATATACTACTATCTTCTTTCTGTGACCCCCCATGCCAGAAGGCTGGGAGGGACCTCTCTGGGGTCTCCTTCATGAGGGCTGCCACCCCATTCATGAGGGCTCCACCTCACGACCTCATCACCTCCCAAAGTTCTACCTCCAAATGCCATCACATTGGGGATTAGGCTTCAACATATGAATCTTAAGGTGGCACAAGTATTCAGTCTATAGCAATGTATGCATGTACATTCTTACAAAATAAGATATTTCAAAATTTTCTTTTCCAGTGGTCTATAAAGTGATTTCATTTCTTCAACATGGTGATAGATTTCAATGTCATTGAAATATTTAATCCATTTAGTTTTGCAAACTATAAAAACAGGAGATAGATTCAGTTCTTGTTACAGAAAGTTTGTTTTAAAAAAACCTGTGGAAACAGAGTCTGACAAAATATTTTAGAGGACAATATGAAGTACTATACAGCAATGTTTGTTAGGCATTTATAAGAAAGGAAATGCAAAACTGGAAAGTTGATAGACTTTAGAGTCAGAAAACCTAAATCCAAGTTCTGACCCTCTTTCTTAGTTCGCTGATCTTGGGAATATCACCAAACTTAGATGTGCACAGGTCCCTCATGTGGGAAATGAAGCCAGTAACTTAAATCACTGACAGTATCATAAGGAACCAATTAATATGAAGATTGTGAAATCATTATAAAGCAACATGTGAAATTTTATCATCATTATCATCATCCTATTAGTTATTATACTTATAAAACAATGTATAATTTCTGATATGGACAAATGGTGAGAGAAAGTACCTAAAACTGTATGCAACTATAACTTTGACAGTTGAAATGAGGTTGCTGTCTACAAATGGGGATGCTTTGTGCAAATTAATTCATTAAAATACCATCTATTAATCATTTACATAGGTTAAAACATCATAGTAAGCAAATCCTGGTACTCTGCTTGTCCTCTTCTATAGAAATGCTGTGCTTAGATCTATGCCTTAAATACTTAAATTGTAAATGTTCATGGCATGTAAGTACAGTGATGTTTATGCAATAAATAATTATAATAAGAATTTTGAGAAATCAAAATTTTAAAATCAAACATAAACATCTATCACTAATAACAGCTGCAGTTAGGCCTCCCTCTTCAACCAAACCCTTCCCCCACAATAGCAGTTATAGTACTAAGTTGAAAATATGTAGAATTAGAGAGGCTTCAGTGATATAATTTAACTGCAATACAAATGTCTCAGAATGGAGTTACCCTACAAATTACCTTACACACAGAATAAAGCCCCTGCCATGAGATCTGATCATAACATATTGTGATGATCTATCTCTGAGGCTAATCTAATATGATAACATTAAATATCGAATTCCTATTTTGGCACTCCTAATTTAGTGTTATGCTCACCAAGAAACCTTCTACCATGAAGTTTGGCATTTTCTACTCGGTCCCTACAGGACAAGATTAGGCATTGGATTCCCTCTTCTATTTTATTTCTCGCTGTAAGCTAATGGTATGATTATTCTGTTTAATTACATCAATCTTGGTTAATCTTTGATTATATCAGAGAAATAGAGCTTGAGGCTAATAAATTAGCTTGCCTTAGCCTGATATGAACTCTGGACTGAAGTTAAAGGATTAAGTTGAGGCTTAGAGGAAAGACCTTTCTGGGCAGCCAGCCAGTGTCCTCAGGTGTGACTGCATCACTGCATGCTCCATTCATATTTTCTTGGATGTTCTCCAAACAGGAGATTATATGATTTATTTAATCAATATTGATAAATAGTTGTAGAGCATCTTCTCTATTGCAGAGTGATTCCAATCAGAGGCTCTGACTCAGACTGCTTACTGCTTATTGAGCCCTACCATATTAGAAAATAGAGAATTGGGGTCTTATTTCTGTGTGCTTTTTTAAGTTATTATTCTAATCTTTAAATATATCTCCCATAATATCATGTGAAAACTAAATTGAGTTAATAGAAGTGAGGCACTTAGAATAAGAAATAATACTGAAAAGAGAATTTAATGCACTTAAAACACGAAAAGGCACAAAGTAAGGTTAGTTGTTATCATCACCATCACCATCTTCATTCTATTATTATTATTAGCAAGCCACTGTGCAAAGCACAAGGATTTAAATCCAAATATCATTTTTTTAGGAACAACTAACTTCCAGTTTATTCAGGGACAAAGAAAGAAAAAGAAGTATAATTATAACAAGGAGAAACAGTTTTGTAAATTGCAGATAATAATGCCTACTACAAAGAGTTCATGTGAAGATTAAATAGCATATGTAAAATTCCTGACAAATAGTGGCTACTTGGAAGCAGTTATCATTATAACCAATGCATCCAGGTTCATTACTATGTCACAAAAAAGTCACTTTTTTAAAAAATTAAGTTTTAGAATGACAGCCATAAATTGCTATAGTCTTGAGTATCCCAATCCCATAATAAGTCCATGTCCCTGGAAGCTGTCCTACACAACAGCATCATGAAAAGCAGAACAGGAATTGTTCACCAGCAAAGTCTTCTCTCTGCTGTGGCTGCCACACTCCCCCTGTGAAAACAGGGCTCTCACACACTCCTTTGCCTTCCCTGTGGTCAGCCATGATGATAAAGAGCCACTACTTTCCCAAGGGCACACTTTTATATTCAGGTCTTAATCAGTGAGGAAGTGGAATGAGGTCTTGATACCCTGCTGCAGACCAGGGATTCTCAAACTCAGCACTACTGATATTTTGACAGGATAATTCTTTGTTGGGGAGGGGTCTGTGCTGTGAACTGTAGGATGTTTGGCAGCAGCTCAGGCTTCTACCTACTAGAAGCCAGTAGTACCCTTGTCTCCTTCAAGAATGACAAGCAAAATGTCTTCAGACATTGTCACCCATCCCCTGGGGGACAAAATTACCACTGGTTGAGAACCAGTATTCTAGACACATGTGCCTATAAACTTTTAAGTTGCTACTTCTCTCAATACCAAAGAAAACTGTTTAATTTCTACTTTACCTGAAATTCTGATACACTACTATCATTATAGAGTTTTGAGTCATTTGAAAAGTGAGTAATTCAGATTTGTGTGCACAGGAAATAGTTTTGGAAGAATGTGGCAGTTGTTTTGTGGCTGGCAGGATTTTTTGAGATAGAGAATAGGTCAGTGGGAACAGGGTAGGAGCAGGGGTGGGATGGGGTGGGGTGAGGGTAGGGAGATTTTAGCCTGAAGGAACAGAGCAAGCAAAAAGAGGTGGAGCTGTGAAAGCTCCTACATTGTTCCACGTATTCCAAGTAAATATGTATGATCAATGCTTAGGAAATGTAGGGCCTGCAGAAGGAGATAAATTTATTATTAAGCTTCAGAGCAAGACAGAGTAAGGCAAACTCTCCTTATTCAGCTGAATATGATCTATTAGGACCAAGAAATAAAAGTTACCCAAAGTATGTCAGTGATCTTCTCCAGGGCACAGGTTGATTCTGGTGTATAAATCAGAGTTAATACAGTTTGGTGCATAAGGAATGCTCAATTCTCTCCATCCCTTGTTAGACAAATAAGGTAAACATCAAATAACCAGGACTTACTGTAAAAGTTTATATTCTAATAATTTCGACCATTTACTGGGGACTTATGTGCCAGGAAGTTGCTACTTTATTGTGCTATGGAATACGTGGTAAATATCCTTACCTCTATTGACAAATAAGAAATGTGAGGCTCAGAGAGATTGGATTTCAGATCTTTCTGAATAAAAATTCTTTTCTCAGAGAGTGACGTCAGTATCATGGAGGAGTGAGCTTTCCTGGTACTCTCTCCCCTTCACCATACAATGAAAAGGACATTCCTACTCCAACAGAGGACATCCAAATGTAACACAAAAGATGTCTGAGAGACCCATATGGCCATATGATGGAAGGTGGAGAGGCTGGAGCCCCCCTCAGAGGAGGTGGAATGGGATAAGAGAAAACTTCACTCCCTCTGCAAAAGACTGGGATTCATGACCACAGGTGGCCTCCTTGAGGGAAGGGATGGGGGAGGGGATATTCATTTGTGGGAACATCAAAATCCCCAAGGGCCCTCACAGCCTAAGGGAAAGCCCCTACTAGGTGAAAGCTAATGTGGGGGTGACCTCATCAAGCCAACACCTCAAAAGCGCAGATAGTGAGGGCAGAATGAGAAAACCCTGAGAACATTGAGAAGGAAGCGCCCCTCCCCCCCCGCCCAGTGCCAGCACCAGTGGCTGGGATCTCATTAGAAGGCAGGGCTCAGAATACACAGCTCTTGACCCTCACCCAGTAGTATAGGCAGTAACTGTGACCAGATAATACCAAGTTGTGCAAAAACAGAGCCAAGCCCTCTAGCACTATCAAAAATTATATTAAGTCTCGAGACCAGAGGGAAAATGACAAGTACCCAGAAATCAGTCCTGAGGAAACAGAAATAAGTAATCTAAATGACAGAGAATTCAAAATAGCAATCATCAAAAAACTCAGTGAGTTAAAAGAATGTAGAGAAATAATTCAATGAGTTCAGGAGCTACTTCACAAAAGAGATTGAAAGTATAAAGAAGAATCAATCAGAAATGTTGGAGATGAAAGACACAATGAAAGAGATAAAGCAAAATATGGATTCCCTGAATGCTCAAGTGGACATCATACAGGATAGAATCAGCATAACTGAGGATAGACATGTTGAAATGCTCCAAATAGAGGCGGAGAGAGAATTAAGACTAAAAAGAAATGAAAAAAGTCTCCAAGAAATATCCAACTCAGTTAGGAAATACAACATAAGAATTGTTGGTAGCCCAGAGGGGGAAGATAAGGAGAATGGAGCAGAAAGCTTGTTCAAAGAAATAATAGCTGAGAACCTCCCACACTTAGGAACGGAGATGCAAATCCAAGTGGAAGAGGCTATCAGATCTCCTAAATATCTCATTGTAAAAAGACCTACTGCAAGGCATAGAGTAGTGAAACTGGCAAAAGTAAATGACAAAGAAAAAATACTAAGGGCAGCAAGGCAGAAGAAAATAACCTACAAAGGAACACCTATCAGGCTTTCAGCAGATTTCTCAGCAGAAGCCTTACAGGCTAGGAGAGTCTAGAATGACACATTCAAATCTTTGAAGGACAAAACTTTCAGCCAAGAATTCTTTATCCAGTGAAAACATCCTACAGACATTATGGAGAAATAAAAACTTTCTCAGATAAACCAAACCAAAGGGAGTTCATAGCCATGAGACACCCTCACAAGAAATCCTCAAGAAGGTCCTCATATCTGAAAAAGAAAAGGAGAAAAGAGTTACAAAGCATAGAGTAGGGAGATGAGTAGGTAGACAAAATCAGAAAATTGTAGCTATACATCAGAACAGATTAGTGAATACTCGAGATTAGCATTAAAGATAAAGCAAAGGAAAACACCAAAAACAAAGATAATCTTGTCATTTTAATCACAAACTCACAAAGCAAGAGGGAATAAGATGTGAGAAAAACATCTTGGGAGGGGAAGAGGAAAAGGACTGAGTCAATTTAGTCTAAGGAAATAAGAGGCCATCAGAAAATGGATTATCTTATATATGAGATTTTGAATACAAACCTCATGGTAACCACTAAACAAAAAAGCAGAACAGAGACACAAATAATTAATAAGGAGAAAACAAAGAAACACAACATAAAAAACTACATAACTCAATTGGTAGACCAAAATACACAGGATGAGAAACAAAGGAAATGCAGGAGAACTGGAAAACAAGTGATAAAATGGCAGCATTAAGCCCTCATATATTGATAATCACTGTAAACATAAGTGGATTAAATTCTTCAATCAAAAGACAGAGTGGTGATGGATTAAAGAACAAGACCCAACAATATGCTGCCTCCAGGAAACATATCTCAGCTCCAATGGCAAACACAGGCTCAGAGTGAAGGGATGGAAGACAATACTCCAAGCTAATAGCAAACAAAAGAAAGCAAGTATCGCAATACTCAGACAAAGTAGACTTCAAGATAAGACAGGTAAAGAGAGACAAAGAGGGGCAGTATATAATGATAAAGGGACACTCCACCAAGAAGACATAACACTTATAAATATCTATGTACCCAAAACAGGAGCACCAATATATATAAAGCAACTGTTAACAAACCTAAAAGAAGATATTAATAATAACACAATAATAGTAGGGGACTTCAACACTCCACTCACATCAATGGATAGATTATCCAGACAGAAAATCAACAAGGAAACAGTGGACTTAAATGAAAAGCTAGACCAGTTGGACTTAATAGACATATTTAGAACACTCTATCCAAAAACAGCAGAATACACATTCTTCTCAGGTGTACACGGAACATTCTCAAGGATAGACCATATTTTAGGAATCAAGGTAAGCCTCAACAAATTTAAGAAGATTGAAATAATAACGAGCATCATTTCCAATCACAATGCTATGAAGCTAGAAATTAATTAGAAGAAAAAAGCTGAGAAAGGGACAAAGATGTGGAGACTAAACAACATGCTACTGAACAATCAATGGATCATTGAAGAAATTAAAGGAGAAATCAGAAAATATCTAGAGACAAATGAAAATGAAAACATATCATATCAACTCATATGGGATGCAGCAAAAGCTATATTAAGAGGGAAATTGTTCATGATGCAGGCTCACTTTAGCAAACAAGAAAAATCCCAAATAAGCAATTTCAAACTACACCTAACTGAATTAGAAAAAGAACATCAAACAAAGCCCAAAGTCAGCAGAGGGAGAGAAATAACAAAAATCAGAGCAGAAATAAATGCTATGGAAACAAAAAAGGCAGTAGAAAGGATCAATGAAGCAAAGAGCTGGTTCTTCAAGAAGATAAAGAAAATTGACAAACCTCTAGCCTTACTTACAAAGAAAAAAAGAGAGAAAGCTCAGATAAATAAAATTAAAAATGAAAGAGGAAAAATAACAATGGATACCACAGAAATACAAAGGATTATAAGAGAATACTACAAAAAGCTATATGCCAACAAAATGGACAATCTAGAGGAAATGGATAAATCTTAGATTCTTACAACCTCCCAAAGCTGAATTAAGAAGAAATAGGTAATCTGAATAGACCAATCACAAGTAAAGAGATTGAAACAGTAATCAAAATCATCCCAAAAAATAAAAGCCCAAGACCAGACAGCTTTCCTGGAGAATTCTACCAAATTTTCAGAGAGGATTTAATACCTATCCTTCTCAAGCTATTCCAAAAAATTGGGGAAGATGGAATGCTTCCTAACACATTCTATTAGACCAATGTCACTCTGGTACCAAAGCCTTACAAGGACAACACAAAAAAGAAAAACTACGGGCCAATATTGCTGATGAACATAAATGCAAAAGTCCTCAACAAAAATTGGCAACCCGAATGCAGCAATACATCAAAAAGATCATACATCGTGATTAAGTGTGATTTATACCAGGGGCATAGGGATGGTTCAACATCCACAAATCAATCAATGTGATACAGCACAGTAACAAAATGAGGAATAAAAACCACATGATCATCTCAATAGATTCAGAGAAAGCATTTGACAAGCTCCAACAGCCATTTATGATAAAAACTCTTAACAAAATGGGGATAGAAGGAAATTAGCTCAACATAATAAATGCCATATACAACAAAGCCACAGGCAATATCATACTCAATGGGCAAAAACTGAGTGCCATCCCCCTGAGAACGGGAATGAGACAAGGATGCCCACTCTCACCACTCTTATTCAACATAGTACTGGAGGTTTTGGCCAGAGCAATTAGGCAAGAGAAAGGAATAAAAGGAATCCAAATAGGGAGTGAAGAAGTGAAACTCTTGCTGTTTGCAGATGACATGATCTTATATATAGAAAATCCTAAAGAATCCATCAGAAAACTATTAGAAATAATTAACAACTACAGTAAAGTTGCAGGGTACCAAATCAACTTACAAAAATCAGTTGCATTTCTATATTCTAATAACGAAGTTACAGAAAGAGAACTTGAGAATACAATTCCATTTATAATTGCAACAAAAAAATAAAGTATCTAATAATGAATTTAACCAAGGAGGTAAAGGACTTATATAATTAAAAGTATAAGACATTATAGAAAGGAATAGATGATGACATAAAGAGATGGAAAGAGATTCCATGCACATGGATTGGAAGAATAAACATAGTTAAAATGTCCATACTAGCCAAAGTAATCTACAGATTCGATGCAATCCCAAGCAGAATCCCAAGGTCATTCTTCATGGAAATAGAACAAAGAACCCTACATTCATATGGGGCAACCAAAGACCTCAAATTGCTAAAGCAATCCTGAGAAAAAAGAACAAAGCTGGAGGCATCACAATCCCTGACTTCAAAATGTACTACAAAGCCCTAGTAATCAAAACAGCATAGTACTGGTACAGAAACAGGCACACAGATCAACGGAACAGATCTGAAAGCCCAGAAATAAAACCACACATCTACAGACAGCTAATCCTTGACAAAGGTGCCAAGAACATACAAGGGAGAAAAGATAGTCTCTTCAATAATTGGTGTTGGGAAAACTGGAAGGCCACATGCAAAAAAATGAAAGTAGACTATTATCTCATGTCATACACAAAAATAAACTCAAAATTGATCAAAGACTTGAAGATAAGTCCTGAAAACATAAAACTCCTGCAAGATAATATAGCTAGTACACTCTTTGACATCAAACTGAAAAGAATCTTTTCGAATACCATGTCTTCTCAGACAAAGGAAACAAGAGAAATGGGACTTCATCAGACTAAAGAGCTTCTGCAAGGGAAAAGAAACTAGGATCAAAACAAAAAGACAATCAACCAGGTGGGAGAAAATATTTGCAAATAATATATCCAACCAGGGGTTAATCTCCATAATATGTAAGGAACTTACACAACCAAACAACAACAAAAAACAAACAACCCAATCAAAAAACAGGCAGAGGATATGAACACACAGTTTTCAAAGATATACAGATGGCCAATAAACACATGAAAAGATGTTCAACATCACCAATCATCAGGGAAATGCAAATCAAAACTACACTAAGATACCACCTTACAGCTGTTAAAATGGCTATAATCACTAAGGCTAAAAATAACAAATGTTGGAGAGGGCATGGAGAAGAGGGAACTCTTATACGCTGCTGGTGGGAGTGCAAACTGATGTAGCCACTATGGAAAACAGTATGGACATTCTTCAAAGAACTAGAAATAGAACTACCCTATGACCCAGCTATCCCACTATTGTGTGTCTACCCAAACAACTTGAAATCAACAATCCAAAGTAACATATGCACCCCTATGTTCATTGCAGCACTATTCACAATAGCCAAGACATGGAAACAAACCAAATGCCCAACGATCGACGATTGGATGAAGAAGACATGATATATATATACAATGGAATACTACTCAGCCATAAAAAAGACAAAATCATCCCATTTGCAACAATATGGATGGACCTGGAGGGAATTATGCTAAGTGAAATAAGCCAGACTGAGAAAGACAAACACCACATGGTTTCACTCATATGTGGAATATAAACAAACACATGGACAAAGAAAACAGTTCAGTGGTTACCAGGGGAAGAGGGGTGACGGGTGGGCACAGGGAGTGAAGGGGAGCACTTATGTGGTGACAGACAAGAAATAATGTAAAACTGAAATTTCACAATGATGTAAATTATTATGAACTCAATTTAAAAAAATTCTTTTCTCAGAAGTCAGTGAAATATAATTAATACACCCAAACGTTTAATGTTGGAAGATGAGATTCCAGTGGCATTTGGTAAGAACATTTATTACATAATATATCAATTTGATTCCAATAACTTTGTACTCATACTAAGTCAACATTTGTTATGTAAAGTTAAAATTCTGTTCCCATATTCCACTTTGGCAGATCCTTAACAATACAGAACAATGAAGATTTCTGATTTCTCTCTTTCCTTCTTTCTCTCCACTGCTCACACACTCTCTCTCTCCCTCTTGATTTCATTAGTGAATTAAAAATCTAGATGAATTCTGAACTTCAGTGGTTTTATAATTCAATATAAAAGTTAGAAAATAAAATCTTACTTGCCAGGTATATTCGAAGACTACAAATTGATTTGAAGATGCATACATTTATTCATGAGTGAAATTAGCATTCAAGCATCAACAAGTTATAGTCTAAGCTCCAATTTAAAATATTCTGGCTGCACAATTTGTGAAAACTGAAAAGCACACTCTGTTTAAAGTGCCAAGAGAATTCAATACCAAACTCAGACGGTAGGATATTAGTCTTATGATAGATCTAAACTCTCAAATATAAGAATCACAAAAACAGAGGAGAAAAATGATTCAATTAGTAAAAAAATATCCTGTCTCACACTATAAACTACATCTTAGAGTTATGTGCCATTTCACAAACCTATAGTCACACAAACCTCCCATTCAGCCACAGAGAATTACTTATGGATGATCTGCAGCTTTCTTTCCTCCACACTCTTACTCACTTTGCATCCCCTTACCTATCACACTAAGCCACCCACTCTAGATATTTCAACCCCCTTCCCTTCCTTTAAAGACTATCTCAATTGTCCTTCTATGTACCAAGGCTGTCTATGTCCCTAGTTGGTAGTTCCCTTCCTTCTCTTGTAGATGTTTCAGCTGACTTAAACTTATATATCAATATCATTTAGATTCTTGTCAATTCTTTAGAGACAGGAATCACGTGTCACACACCTTTTGAATACTGACATCTGCTGGAACAATGCCTTGCTCATAGCTATGTTTAAGAAATGTTTATTGACAAGGATGTGAATTTATCACATATGGCAGAATATATTTTCCCCTCTCTTCCTCTCTCTTCTTGCCAAGATTTGGCAAATTAGTCTTGGAATATAAGAAAAGAGACTCTCTTTTGGCAGAATATCATATGGAAGATGCCATGAAGGATTGAGGATTAGAGAGCATAAAAGTTTGATTATCTTGTTGGTGCCATGCATTGAATGCACCATCTTAAAAGAATCCATTTATACTCACCCTTCTCCTTCCTTATGAGCCACTGAGGCATTCAAAACTTATTGGGTACTCTGAGATCACCTTTTATCTTTGTAATCACCTCCCTCCACCTCGTTTGGTCCAGAGAATAAGTTTCTGAGGAGTTGTTTTCCTTGGCACTAGAAAGCCTTTCCTGCAACAGGAGGAAAATGGCACAAAACCTCCAGTAGAAAGAATCAATTGTATTAAATTATGAGGGAAAATGGCTTCACCAGAGGAATGTTAGACTATACCCATTCACAGGAATATTTTAGCTACCATCGCTTTTATTTGTAGTCTTTGTTCCTGCTTTCTTCCTGTTTAATTCTACTTCAACCAAACAATGCAAACAATTATAACTTGCCCCAGAGTTATTGCAATTATGGAAAAGAATGAATATTTCAAACATACCGTGTCAGTCCAGCTTCAGAGTCAGTGAATCAAATTCGTTCTCTGCCAAAACTAAAAGCCACTATCTCAACAACCCGCTGCTCATGACTGATTCAGAAATAAAGCATCTGTATTTTTGGTATGCTATTTCTGTTAGAAAACACAATGCCCTAGACAAAACACCTCTCTTTTTACTTTGTCAAGCCAATAGTTATTGAACTCTATAACAAAAACAACAGCCTGAGTAAAATATTACCAAGGCATTAATAATTACTTTAAAAGGCTATTGAACTTTCCTAAGACTAATGTTAATCACAGAGACAAAATAAACATAATTTTATGTATAAGCCAATTAAAAGTTAAATTCAATCATACTACAAATTAAGTCTTCAGCATGTACTAATTTCCACTTCTTAAATAGAAAGTGCTACATATCACAGAGAAAACATTTTTCCTACGAGTAAATTGATACTGTTCTTTAATCCTTCTGAAAAATGTTAAAATCATATGTGTAGATGGATGGATGGATAGATACACAGATAAAGAAAAGCAAGTATAGCCTGAGCATTTGATACTTTTGCATTCCTCTTATGATTTAAAAATAATAACTTACAAATATAGTTTGTTAGGAATTATTTTAAGATAAATTAGATTTGAACAGTATTAACACTATTTCGTGGAAAACATGAGACTTGAGTGGTCCTTTAAGTCTAGACTGAGGCAGGGGAATCAGCTGGAGTAACAAATGAATGAGAATGACTGAGCACCAAAGATCATTGTGGACTGAAGTAAAGTGTGAGTTAAGTACTTCTAAGAAATGAGATTGGAAAAAAGTAGTGGGACCAGATTTTGGACAATGTGAAATCCAGGTAGAATTGTGCTTTCTACGTGGTGAAAATTATATATTCATTTGCACTTTAGATGCTTTCTTTGAATTCAGAATTTTGATTTAAAAGCATATGATGATTTAGAATTTAATAAAGAGATTTCTTTACAAGAATAAAGAAGGATGCTTGGAATACACAGTGGCAGGCAGATTTAGTCTTTTATTTGCGTCCTAGCCATAGAAAAGTTTGTGAAATTAAATGAGCCGTTTTTGGTACTTCCCTACCCACTTTTCATTTCTCTAGTTCCTAATGTCCATAATACAATGTTTTTTTAATTGCTCAGGAGACATTAATATGGAAAATTTTTCACAATTGTTTATTCAACAGGGTTGCATTATAAGCTATGCATATTTCTGATGCCATTCCTTATTTCAAACTTAATTGTTGCTTGCAATGGTATAAGTAGAATATAAACTAGGACCACTCTTTGGAAAATATAACTTGCAAATGTGTATCAAAGTTTTTAAAAATTTTATACTCTCAACCAGAAATTATTTTTAGTCAGTCTACCAAAAAATTAATCTCATCCATAAAGAAAGTATAAAGAAATCCACTTAAAATATTATTTCTAACAGAAAATTATCATGAAAACGATCGAAGAGTTCAATACTACAATACTGGAAATACTGGATAAAATATGGTTTTATACATACCTCTGGTTTACTTAGCAGGAAGTCTTTAAAAACATGAGGGAAAGTAGATAAGACATAGAGTCAAATAAAAAGGAAAAAGCATTATACACACACCCCCTAACAACAGCAAAATAACTCCTGTGGCAAGATTGCAAGTTAATCATAGCGTACTCCTTGATGCATTCTTACTGTCCTAAATTTGTTCTCATCCTCCTCGTGTAAACCCTACTATGTGGGTAGTTGAACAGAGGGATATATTTTCTACACCCCCTCAAGTTACCAGTCTGTAAATAAAATGCTCAGTCTTTCAGACTTCTCCCTCTCTATTGGTCCTCTTGGAGATGGTATCTGGATATAGAAGAGGAAGTTGTATGTCTTTCAAGATACTTGCGAATGAACAGAACTGGGTGTTTGGGTCACACAGTGCCCTCCAATGCTAGGCAGTAGTTCATCTCTGGTGTTCCTGGAGCTAAGCAATGACCACTGGCACATTGTGATTTTACCCTTGTGTGCTCAGCATGAATTTGGCTAGCCACATACAGCATGAATTTGGCTAGTGGGAATGAACTCTCTTTCCAGAGTTTCACATTGGAAGTAGAACCAGACAATTTACCTTTCACATCCTCCTATTCAAAAGTTCAGACTGGAATGCGCGGGAATTACTTCCTTTGTCTTCCTGTCTGATTATATCTTTCTTTATATAAAATTCTATGAGTAACCCTAAGGCCTGCTTTTTGATGTCATAAAAGAGGAAATAAAGACATTGAAAAAATATTTTCTTTTGTGCCAAAGCTTTGCCTTTGTTAACTTGATGCAATGTCTTATTTAGATGTCAAAGTCCTAATATAACTCTCTCTTCTTTTACAATCTTTATAAATCAATTCTAATTCTCCTTCAGGCAGGAGGAAGCCATATTTTGGTTAGATAATGTTCCTTCTCTTTGAAAAAGCAAAAAGGAAAAAGGTTTCTTAATGTTAGGGCTGTTACACCAATAGCTGACAAATGGTCATAAATCAGATGTGCTCTAAGCACTTTCTTTGAATTACATAATTCAATCTTCAAAGAGTCCATTGATAAAGGTGCTATTAGAGTCTTCATTTTTATTAGCCATTCAGAGAGTAAATAAATTCTCCAACATGAATGACAGAGCTATTAGAGAGGCAAAACTTAGCCCTATCTGGCCAAGTTTGAAATCATAACAATTGAGCATACTCCCTTCCCAACAGAAAATAAAAATATAATATACTCTTTTAATAAATGCTTAGGTGCACAACAATATATTGTTAACTAGAGGATCTATGTTTTATAGCTGATCTCTAGAACTTATTCATCTTATATAACTGTAACTTTATACCCATTGAACAAAAAGTCCCAATTTCTCTTCCCCCCATGGCCTGATAACCACCATTCTGTTTTCTGCTTCTGTTAATCTGGCTATTTTAGATTCCTCATGGAAGTGGAATCATACAGTATTTGTCCCTGTGTGAACTGACTTATTTCACTTCGCACAATGTTCTCCAGGCCCATCCATATTGTTGCAAATGTTAAGATTACCTTCTTTTTTAAGATTGAATAATATTCCATTTTATGTGTATACCACATTTTATTTATCTATTCATCTCTGAGTAGATGTGGAAATTTGGGTCATTTCCATAACTTGGCTATTATGAATAATGCTACAATAAACATGAGACCACAGATATTTCTTCAAGGCCCTGATTTCAATTCTTTTGGATATATTCTCAGGAGTGGGATTGCTGGATAATATTGTAGTTCTATTTTTAATTTTTTTAGTAACCTCCATAATGGCTAGATATAGCAGCTGCACCATTTTACACTCCCATCAACACTATACAAGGGTCTTGATTTCTCCACATCCTCACCATTACTTATCTATTTTTTTGATAATAGCCATTCTAACAGGTGTGAGGTGATATCTCACTGTGATTTTGATTTGCATTTCCCTGATGATTACTCATGCTGAGCATCTTTTTATATACCTGTTGGCCATTTGTGTGTCTTCTTTGGAGAAATGTTTATTCAAGTCCAAACTCATCAAATTGTATACATTAAATATGTGCAGATTTCTCATATATCTATTATATCTCAACAAATGCAAAAAAGTTTTAAAAGGACTTTAAGAGACTACATATAAATGAAAAGGGAATTGACCCAAATATTTACCTCTGAAGAACTGAGGTTTTGGTTGTTTGTATTTTCTCCTTTATTCTTTCTGAGTTCCCTAATATTCAACAAACAAATAACAGATATTGAAAAGACGTTTCTCAGTCTTTAAAACATTCAATTTTGCAATAGATATTGTTTGGCATAAATCATCATTCATGATGAGGATTATTTTAGGCTGGTTACTTTTAAAAACTGCAGACGGGAAGGAGGCTCCGAGGAGTAGAATTTACTTATCCTTTGTTAAGAGACATTTACATTGTAAATGAAATCTCCATCTGTAAAGGTGTCTTCCTCTCTGTACCGGGAAGAAGGGGGATGACCTTATCTCTAGAAATTCTTAATCAATGCCAAAGGCAAGGACTTAAGTCTTGTTTATTGTGCTTGTCTGGTAACCTCATGTAGCTGACTCCCCCCACCACCAACATCCTCCTTTGTCTTTAGCTGAAGATAATATTTAAGGTGGTGGCTTCTGCCATTTACTTAATCCGGTTTGATTCTTATCTAAAAGTTATAAGATCACCCAATAACCAGACCCCACAGGTACTGATGCCATTTTAACGACTTTTTCACATATCCTTTCCTTTGTCTTGTAAAGAGATAACTCACATACCTATGCCTTAAATTTAGCCCTACTCTCAATCCATGTTTGCAGTATCAGTAGCAGCAGCAGCAGCAGCAGCTCCTCCTTCCCCAGGGGTCCTGTCCCCATGCAGCAGCTTTGAGTGGCCATGGGTCCTTTCCCCATGCCAGCAGCAGCAGCTCTGACTGCCCATGGGTCCTGTCCCCATGCTATTCCATACTATTCTCTAAATAAAAGAGCACTACTGCCAGACCTTGAGAGTCCAAGAAATCTTTCTTTTGACTCCTCAGCTTACTGACCCCGCATCATTTCACATTTATAATTATTTTAAAGCTGTATCAAGAGGTACAGAATATCTGATTTAAAGTTATGACTATTGCTAAGATTTTGAAAGAATTTTGCCAAATCAGTTTGAAGGAAGTCTATTTAATTCTCTCATCAACAGAGCATAAGCTTGCTTGTTTCACCACAGTCTCACAGAATTTAGCACTCTCTTTTTATACTTTAGCTAAGATAATTATTGGAAATGGCATATTATTATTGATAAATATATTTCTTTGAAGCTGAATAGTCAAGTTTAAAGCTAAGTTGCATATTAAGGATATTAACTCTTTCTCTGGTATCTTTTACTGATCTGGGTTTCTTTGCTCACTGTCTTTTAATTCACATTTTAAAATTATATTAACAGTTCATGTGTTTGTATAATCAGAAAAAGAATTTTTAAAAATATCAAAGTTATGTTCCTGTAGGACTTTGCAAATACACTTTCTTACCCTCTCCCTTAAATAACATTTATTAGCATATTCATAGCTATTACCATTTACTTGTGATCTCCTTGTAATTATGTTCATGCAGACTTTCATTGTATAAGCCAAAAGAAATAGGATATGCAAAAAAATAAGAAACTATGGCAGCCCAAAGAGGAGAGATTTTGTATAGCTGATACGTCTTACAGTTGTTTTAAATGTTACTAACAGGGAAACATCCTACTTAAATTCTTTTAAGTCAAACTTTTGCAGTTATTAAAGCATAAATAATTGTTTAAAAATTCTCTGTTCTATGATAAATCTTTCAATGCACAAAATTGGTGATAGTATCACTATAATAACTTTTTAATCAAAAATTTCAGTTGTAATTTCTATAAATTCTAGTTTAAGTGAAATCCTTAATTCGTGCTCATTCTAAGTGAAACACAGTAAATTTTCTTAATTGCGTAGGCTTAAAAATTTTGATTTCAAACACCAGATTTCTTTTACTCAAACACTCCACCTCATTATTGAGTTCTTATCCCTTCTCATGACTCGACATTTCTTCCGAAAATATTATTGAACTGAACTTTAAAAAATAGTAACGTTGCTAAATGGTATTTATTAAGCACTATAGTAAATGTAAGAAAATGTTTTAAGTATTCTGCTTGCATTAACTAATTTAATCTAGATGGCAAATGTTATGTGACACATATTATCATTCTCCTTTTTCAGAGGCAGAAACCAAGGCACAGATGTTAAAACAACTTTTTCCTAGCAGCAAAACTAAAAAGAGAGAGAGTTGAACTCTAAGTCTGGTCAGTCTGAAGTTCGAGCCTTCTTTTGGTTTTCAAACTCTTTCTAGTGCTATAAATTATCATGCTTTAACACTATTCCCTTCTCCATCCTATGGGCTGTCCTCCTACATGTTAAGTGGTTTAGGCAGAAGCGCTGGTTTAAATCTGACAGACAGGAGTTGATGTTGCGAACCAGAAAGCTTTCTGCATCTTTTAAAATTGATGTTGCATGTCTTTTTCACTTTTTCATTCTCTCTCTTCTTCTGTCTTGGGTCTCCAGAAATTTGTCTTTCTCTTGTCTTATTTGACTGATAGGCGGAACCAACTTTGTGAAAGCTGTTCAGGTAAGCAGACATACAAACCAGTAACAAGGAAGTGTCACGACTAGATTTGCATCAGCAGTGATAGGAAACACTGACAAGAACACTTTAGAAGCAGTCATTTGTGTCTGATTCTGGTAAAAAATCATGAGAAGGGAGCAATTCAGTAATCAAAATGCTGATTTCTCCTGACTGGACAGACCAAAACAGCGCAGTGATGAATCTCATCTTAGCCTTTCTTTTTATACAGATCTATAAAGTAAGTCGCTGCATTTGGATACAAATGTCTAGTTCAATAAGAAACAGAAAGAAGTGTAATATGTAAATATCAAGCCAAGCATAATGGCATTCCTAATTTGAAATCAGAGTACAATTTTACAAGTGATAATAAAACTTAATAACATATATTTCTTGATATTGAGGTTCAAAATTTCATTATTCAAATTGTCCTAAAGTTCCATTTTGATCTTAGACTGTTTTGACATGAGATTAATATGTTTTGTCTCAGTACTTTAGGATATCTTTCAATTATCATGTTCAAAAAGCCATTGTCTATTATTCTTCCCATGCATCACTTATAACAAGGGGCTTTTATAATAACAATACCTAACATATATGTTCTTAGAATTAATTAATAGTTATAAGGGAGTTAGAGTGACACGTGACACATAGTCAACACAGGATTAATGTTAGGCAGTATCTTCATTATTACTACTATTTTATTGCATGCAAGATAATACAGAATGGCCATATAAGAGCTGATCTGTGCACTTGGACCTGTGAACTTTCAGGAGGCAAGAGGAATAAGGAAAGTCATGTAAAACAATGAGCACAAGTTTTGTTCCAAGAGCAATGGTTGTCAACATATTAAACTTAACTGTGTAGAGTTGGGGGGCAGGGAAAATGTTCTTGGAATTCTTAGCTACCTTTATCAGTTGTTGCCCAATCTCAAATTAGGAAACCAAATATCCTTTAAAAGGCATGTGGTTTCAGTTATCCTTCAATCAGGATAAGTTTTAAATTATCCCCAGAGGAATAAAAACATACATTGTTGAAAAACAAAACAAATCACAACAATCAAAAGCAAAACAAAACAGAAATCCAAAAAAGAAAGCTAACATGTTAAAAATCCTTTCTTGTTCACAACCTACAGTCCATATGCTCAAGTCTATTGTGTCTTGATCTAAGAAGAGATGCAGAACAGATGGGATGTTGGTGGTAGGCTTATTTAAGAAATAAGCCTTATTTCTGTTAAGAAAGATTGCTGCTGTCCGTATTCTTGATTTATTCTTCCTAATTTTAATGTGCATCTTAAATGGCAAGTGTGACAGTAGAAGCAATTAAATATTTGTGGTACTCTAAATCTTGATGACCATTTATGAACATAGTTACTATATGAAAAAAAATAGAGCTATTTTCAATGATGATTTTTAAATCCAGTCTGTCTAAAGTTTTTTCTCAAGTTCTCAAATGCTGGAAATGGGACTTATTTCTGTATGCTCTAGATGTCCAAGGCCAAGATTTGTTCCTGGTATTTTTGTAAGAGTACATCTTGGCTTTTTTAAAATAATCATTCTATCCTCTTTGTGGTTGTGTCACATTGACTCACTATACATCAGCTACTTGGGAAATTCATTTTTTCAAATATAACATACATATCAAATATATATTTGAGGGGCCAGCCCCGTGGTCAAGTGGTTAAGTTTGTGCGCTCTGCTTCAGAGGCCCAGGGTTTTGCCAGTTTGGATCCTGGGTGCGGACATGGCACCGCTCATCAGGCCATGCTGAGGCAGCATCCCACATAGCACAACCAGAGGCACTCACAACTAGAATAAACAACTATGTACTGGGGGGATTTGGGGAAAAAAGGCAGAAAAAAAAAGATTGGCAACAGTTGTTGGCTCAGGTGCCAATCTTTTAAAAGAACATATGTATATAGGTATATTTGATATATACAGGGTCCCTGTAGGATCACAGTATCAACCCTTTCATATCACAGTTTTGGTCAATAAGTCTACATATGGGTAAGTAACCTCCCCAAACTCACCCAAAATTTTTAGAAGAGAAATAATGCTCTTGACACACTGCTATCATTATTAGCACTTGTTAGGAACAGACTCAACTAATTATTAAGAAGGACTTAGATGATAGATTTTCTTTTCCTATGTTATATTTTCAACTGAGAAGCACTGAAAAAACAGAAAGAGAATTTTCTTATCATTTAGATGTAGGTTCAAATCTTGGATGATCCATTTATTCTGTGCATTTGAAAAACTATGATTCTCAACTGTTTTTCATATTTAGTATAGTTTATTACTAACTGTATAATTGGATTATTTTAAAAAATAGATGGAGCTATTACAAAAAATTTCTAGCACATGCCATCAATATAAGTAAAACATATTAGTTTTTCTATTTTCCTTTTAAGTGTTTCATGATGCATTCCTTTCTAAGATTTACATTCAGTTAATTTCTTATTTCCCAAATATACTAAAACATATCAAGACAAAAACAAGAGTTTATTTTATCTGCAGAATATTCTGTATGAAGCTCCCAGTAATCCATGATTGCTGCTTGGAATTTTATCTAAAAATTTTCATTGCATAATTTTAATTAATTTTATCTAAAATGATTAGAATGTATAATGTAAAATCCAAAGAATAATTTGGATATTTATATAATCAATTTTTCAAGGAATTATATATTTTAATAGTTTAGGACAAAGTTCTACAATTTTTTTCTCTAAAGGGCCAGAAAAGAAATATTCTACCTGTGTGGATAATATGTCACTCTGTCACAACTACTAAACTCTGCCATTTGTAGCATGAAAGCAGCCATGACAATACATAAATCAATGATGTGGCTGGGTTCCAATTAAACTTTATTAAAAAAATAGGCTAAAACAATGAGATACCACTAGAAATTTATTAGAATGGCATAAAACATTTTTGAAGACTGACAATATCAAATGTTCATTTTGAAAAGCAACCAAAACTCATTCACCGCAAATGGCACCGACACTTTGGAAAAGAGTTTGGCAGGTTCTTACTGAGCTAAACATTCTCTTAGCATATGGTCCAGGAATTGTGCACTTAGGTATTCACCTAATTGACTTGAAAACTTATGTTCATCTGCATATGAATATTTCTAGCAGTTTTATTTGTAATTGCCCCAAACTGGAAGCAAATAAAATTTCCTTCCATAGGTGAACGGAAGATCAATCTGTGAAACATCCATATAATGGAATGTTATTGAATAGTAAAGAGAAATGAGCTATCAAGTCGTGAAAAAACATGAGTGAATTGTAAATTCATGTTCTAAGTGAATGAAGTCAGTCAAAAAATTCTACATACCGTATGATTCCAATTATGTGACAGTCTGGAAAAGGCAAAGCTGTAGTGACAGTAAAAAGAGGAGGGGGCAGGGCTTGAACCAGTGAAGCACCTGTGAGCTTTTAGGATGCTCTTCTGCAAGCTCTCCACATGTCGGGGGTGCTCACTCCATCTCAGTTCATACACATCTCCTGAGGAGAGAATTTCTGATCACACTTTCTGAAGAGGGCTTCTCCCACTTTGCGTAATTAATTTCCTTCATAGAATTTATGATAATCTGTAATTATGCTCTTATGTATTTCATACCTATTTTTTTGTCTGAGTATGTAAGCCTCCTTAGGGCACAACCATTATCTACCATTTGCACTACTCTTTTCTTAGTATTTGCTACATAATTTTTTTAAAATTCCAAACTTAAAGAAAATTTGCAAGAATTATACGGCAACCACTTGTGTAGCCTTCACCTAGATTCACTATGTGTTAACAGTTTTCAACATTTGCTGCTTCTTTCTTTCTATGAACACACACACACACATTTACATTATTAGAAACGCTTGAGAACAAATTGTAGGCATCCTTACTCCTTACCTCTTCAGTGTGTGTCTCTTCAGAAGAAAGACATTCTCTTCTAATGACCACAGTACAAAGAAGACTCCAGGACATTTAATAATGATACACTATTTTTTTCCCAATAACAGGCTTTACAGAAATTTTAATTCTCCTTACCTAGAAATATGAATAACATTTTGTTGTCCTGTGTGTTTTTAGTTTTACTTACTCTACAAGTTATGAATTGATGGTTAGAAAAGAATAGGACAGTTGTTTTGTAGAATTCTCCTGTTCGGATTTATCAAATTTTACACCTGATGAGATTCAGATTTTGTATTTACATAGAATAACACATAATGGGTGATATGTTTTTACTGAATTGCATTATGAGACACTGGATGCTAGCGTGCTGCATTATTGGTGATAACTTTGATCACTTGATTAAGTTGATGTCTGCCAGGTTTCTCCACTGTGAAGTTAACATTTCTTCCTGGTAGCTTATAAGTCACAGTGGTGAGAGAGCTTGAGGTGGTATAAATACCCCAGTCCTGTTCAAGGTTTTATCCAGTGGCTTTAACATCCATCCATTTTTCTAGTTATATTATTTCTTCCACATCTACTAGTTAGTATTCTCCTCTAAGGAAGAGCCTGTTCTCTCACTTTATTCATTCGTATACTAAATACATCTGAAATAATTTGTGTTATACATATTATCTGTACATGAGAGCAAGTTTGTTTTTCAAAGAAGAAAGTAACATGAAGCATGAAAAAATGGCAAAGAAACGACCCAAAGTACATGTCAGGTATAAGGATAGAGAAACCTTTGTAAAAGTAGCAGAGAAAGTGTAACTGGCACAGAAAGTACTCATGTTTCTTTGTTGAGTTAATTATATTTGAGGAGAACTAAGACTTCACAGTTTTATAAAAGCCAGGGAGTACAAATTTTCAAGAAGTGTTTAACGGGGTCAAATATTATTGTTTTAAAGGATAATAAGGATACGAAATTAGCTGCCCTACTTATGAAGGTCATTGGTAATATATGCAAAATTAGAAAAGGGGTTAGATTTGCATTAGATAGGCAAATTAGATATTTGTGGGCATGAAAATATATTTGGAGCACCATCAGCAGAATCAATAATAAAGAATGAAATAGATTAAATTTAGACCAATTTTCCAGAAGATACTGTGGTAAAGATAGAGAAAATGGCCGTAGCTAAAATAAGTGAAATGAGGTGTTTGTGTTTTTAAGCAAAGAAAATAGGAATGTATGTAATCAATGTCTGAGTGTCTATAGAGAGAATGTACCACAGGGAATGAACAGGTAGAAGGGAAATGTAAGAGCAAATCCTATGGATGTCAGGTAAGAAGTGAACAATGGCCCGGCACAGTTACAGTCCTCTAACTACTTCAGTCAACTGAGGAAGAGAGACGTGTAAAGAGTGTGCTAACATATCTAAGGAAAAAGCCCAGGGATAGTAAATTTAAATAGTCCATTATAGTTTACACGGTCTTTCTTTCAACTTTATAGTCATATTTATATCATAAATCATCTTATAAATACATAGTGAGGGAGGTACTATAGTCTTATTTTTACCTGTGAGCCGTTTCTTGCAGTTAGTTACAAATCATATAGTATAGATGCAGAGGAGCGGGAGCTTAGGCCAATTTGGGGAGGTGTGCTTGTGCATGTGTTGGGCTGGGAGGTGGAATCATGGACAATTTAAATTGCCTTCAAAAAGTGAAAAGTTTCTGGTAGTGATAGAATGAGGAAAAACACATTATAGAATTAGGATCCTGTGTATTGAAAGGCACGGAGGCAGGAACATGCACACGGTGTTTGAGGAAAGGCAAGTTGACTGTTGAGGCTGGGACATGTCTGCCTCTTTTCTGAGCTCCCAGGAGGCTAAGTCTGTATCTGACACAGCCTTCACAGCACTGCACCAGCCTCCTCCCAAGCTGCTTCGCCAGACTGTTCACTCTGCAAATAGAGGCTGTGTTTTCCTTCTTTTTATCTCTATTGCCTATCATAGAGCTTTGTACCTAAGGTGTATTTGTTGAATAGATGAGAGAAATGACAGATGAACCTGAAAAAGCAATTGGAGGCAAGGGCAAAGTTTCCAGCTTACAAAGTGATCATGGCAAAGAGGCACATACTTCCCAGTTGTCTTGATTTAAAAGGAGGCATGCATTTTAAACTTTATAAATTAGATCTATGGCTTGAGAATATATTTCCATCAAAATGTAAGTAAAGTGTTCAGAACTGTCTCCCTGCCTATCTTAAAGGCTTTTAGTGGATTAACAAGGCTGATGAATTTAGCTCAGTTTTGCTAGGATTCATTACTGATTGAACATGGGAGAATGTAATTTTTAAAATGATACCACATTAGAGTATACTAGTGCAACTAATAATAGTCTTGGAAGAAGGGAATTAAATTTTGCCTTCTAATCATTCTTTTAAAAAAAGAACAAGGCTACAGTTAAAATATGGTGATTGAAGATTATCATTATTGCTTAGCCTTTTCCAGGGTGGGGTAGGGAGCTGTAGTGGAACCAAAAAAAGAAAATTAACATTATGGCTGATCTTTCCGTATAGAATAAAGTAAAGACTTCAGTTTACTAGGAATTTCTGCCTTACACTGAAAAAAGTGAGAATTCACACAAAGGCCAGCATTTCAATCCATGCTAGGGGTAGTGAAAAGGACGGCTGGATATTTTAAGCTAAAATACTCCTAGTCCTACTAGGTGTGTTTTCTCAGTCTTTTGTACATTCCTGTGAAATGACAATGTGTGCTCTCCAACTGAGAGGCATTCCAATGCATCCAAATAAACACTAGCTGTTAAGAGCGCACATGGGGACTGAAAAAGATTTAAGCAGCTATTTTGATTATACTAAATATATACAAAGTCAGTGATCTACTATGATGAGAAAAAGGGAATGGCAGTGTTAAATGAAATGCTCATGTAAATGTGTAATTTCCTTTTAATTAAGACAATCAAAATCTTTCTAACAAAATATTCAATTTGAGATGCCTTTGTGGTAGATTTAAAGATCAATGGAAAAAAAATAATGTCATGTGAACTGAAGAATAACCAAGATACAAGTGCAGTTACAACTCCAAATGAAAGTGATCAAACTTTTTCATTTATAGAACACTGAGTAATCACTTAGTAATTCAAGTGTTTCTAGAATTATGTTTAGATATTTTAGATATTACAATTTCTGATAGTATAATTCAAAGATAAATTGTTGTAATTTAATTGTGACCAAAAATATGACTTTGATTTATTAACAAAAAAGCAACCAGGATGAGTTTTTTAGGTTACTGTGATAGGTAAATTCTAAAGATGTTACTCCAAAATTCTCATCCCCTGGTTACTGAATCAAACAAATCTAAGTACTGCTGTGTAGGAACTTTGTAGATGGAATCATGATTGCTAAGTAGCTAATTTTAAGGTAGGAAGATTATCTTTGATAATCCAGTAAGTCCAATGCACTCACACAAGCCTTAAAAGATGAGAATTAAGGTAGGAGAGTTAGTCAGAGAGACTCAGATGAAGAGGAAGGCAGAGGAGAGGGTGATAGAGGTGAGATAGATTTAAAGTTTGAGAAGGATTCAGCTCACCACTGATGCATTGAAGGTGGCCAATTATTAGAAAATTCAGGTAGCCTCTAGAAGCTGAAAATGACCTTTGGCCAATAGTCAGAAGGGGAAAATGGGTTCCTCAGTCTTAGAGTTGGAAGGAACTGAATTCTGCCAACAACCTGAATGATTCGCCCCCATTGACTCCAGTAAGAAACATAGTTTTGCTCTCTCCTTATTTCAGCTTTGTGATACTTGCTGAGCCCATCTGGACTTCTGACCCACAGACATTGTGAGATAATAAATTTGTGTTGCTCTAAGCTGCTAAATTGTTGGGGATTTGTTATGGCAGCAATAGAAAACGAATGCAGTTACTATTTTATTCTCATAAGAAGAAGTATAAGACTTAGTTGAGAATTGTTTTACCATTGAAAATTTGTCGTTGCTAGTGACATGGAGTCAATTCTGACTCCTAGTGACCCTGTTTACAGCAGAGTGGAACCCTGCCCAGTCTTTTTGCACCATCCTCTCACCTTCTGATGCTCTATCAATGCTCTGCTGCTATTCATAGGGTTTTCATGGCCAATTTTTTCTGAAGTGGGTGGCCAGAGCTTTCTTCCCAGTCTGTCTAGTCTAAAAGCTCTGCTGAAACCTGTCCACCGTGGGTGACCCTGCTGGTATTTGAAATACTAGTGGTAGAGCTTTCAGCATCACAGCAACAGCAGCTATCACAGTATGAGAACTGATAGACAGGTGATGTTGTTCCCTAACCAGGAATGAATTGGGGCTGCAGTGGTGAAAGCTCTGAATCTTAACCACTAGACCCCTCATTAAAAATTAGGGAACTACACATCCTTGTGGATGATAACAAGAAGCTAATGTTATAAGAAAGAATTGATCATTTCTTAGGGCAGATGCTTAAACTGTAATTTGACCTCTATTGATTCATTCTTGTGTCAGGGAGCTCACTTCCTGCAAGATTATGTAATGTCTTTTGAGAACCTACAAGTGGTGTTCTCATAGGCCATGAATTTTTACATCATTCTTTCTGGGCTACATTAACTAATTTCAAAATGTTCCCTGAAATATGTACTGTGTTTGAAAGAGAGATGAGAGAACGATGATGCTTACTTTTTAGACATAACAAATTATGACATTTTTTGTCAGTTGGTGGTTGCATTTACCAAGAATTTTTAGCAAGTACAAAGTAGAATAGTGTGTTGCAACAAGTATAGTACATAGGGAATAAACAGCATTTTATTAATGTATTTTAATGTGTATATAAGCCTTATACCTATGCTGGGAACAAAGTTCTTGTATGTAGAGAATTTTTCATTGTATCTTAACTGTTGTCTGTTCACTTTAAATTGTACAATGAGCACTTTAGCAACAGAGACCTGGGTTAGACCCTGAGCTCTGCTATTTACCACTGAGTGACATTGGACAAGATGCGGAACCTTTCTAAGATGCTGTTGGCTCATTTGTAAAATGAAGAATGATAATAGCTCCTTCCCTGAGTTGTTAGTAGGATTAATTAAGCTAATGAATATAAAGGGATTAGCACTATGCCCACCATGCAGTAATCTAAGCATTCAATAAATATTGTTGGAAGAATAAATGGTGACGATCATCATCATCATCTATTTTATAAGATGCCACTAACCTATAAAAACCCTCTTTTTTCTACTGTTCTCTTACTACTGTTGTTTAGAGTTCCTTAATTTTACACAGTTGTAAACAGAGTGGAGATAGACTTTTGTATTGGTTTCCTTTCATTTATTGTGTTGACTTATACCCTTTACAAATTGTTGACGAAGCAATTTACCTCCAAGTTCCCAGTTGTTGAATGGGTAGTATAATTCCAATTATTTGTATTAAAAACATTCTATGATACATATCTCTGAACATATACCATTTTCTAACTTTTAAAATTATATCCTAAAGGTAAATTGCTAATAGGAGAATTTATGTCTTTAAAAATATAATGCTTGATTGCTTTCCCATTGCTGAGGTGAATAATATTGCTAAACTTCTCCCTCAACTATGCATGCTGTAATTCACATTTTTCCATAAGTATTGGCTTTGTTTATTTTACAGGATTTTGTTTATTCATTTTACAGGAGTTTGCAATTATCACGTAACATTTATATTATTCTTGTTGGAAACAGATTATTTATAATTTCTTATATATTTGCATAAATATTTATATATATGTAAACTTTTTACATAATTATGTGAGTGGTTTTTCCAAGTCTATTTTTATTTTTACAATTTTCACTCTGTGAAGGTTTTACAGTCTTATGTAATCCAATTAGTACATCTCTTCTTTGTGATTTCATAATTGTTTCAACATTTAGACAATTATTACTGTCACAACATTAATCCAATTAGACTTCAGTTTTATTTCCTGCTTATTCTTCTAATTTTATCTTGCATCTGTTTATGTGACCCTTTATATCAGCTCTAATAGAACATGTTTTGATGATGGAAATGTTCTATATCTGCACTATCCAATGAAGTAGTCATTAACCAACCATAGTTGTTGAGCACTTGAAGTAAGACAAATAGCACTCTGTTGAAACCCTTGTCTCAATAAAAATATTTATAAATGCAAAAATTAAAAAAAATATGTGATTTGTACTTTCCTGATACCAATGACATAATTTTCCCCCCTTTTGGATTAGAAAAAAATGTTACATAAGGCTGCTTATATCTAAAGTTATACACCTTAAGCTTATATTGATAAAATTCTAGCTTTTTCTTCATTCCTTTGTCATTTACAGAAATACTCAATGTGCCTGTTATTGATCTATATGTGTTCTCTTTTATTTATGAGATATATGCTGATGCATAATTATGAAATTGTGTATGCTTCATAATTATGAATATATACTTTTCATACATATGTGTGTTTATATATATATACATTTATATGTTTACACCTATATATCTATTTCTACCTGTCTAAGAAAGAACAGTGGATACAGAGATCTCTTAACAATTCAGATATTCCAGAATAAAGCAAGGATTTCATTAAAAAGAAAGGACTATTCTAAAGTGGGTGTCACACATGAAATCCAGTATGAAAGAGTGCCCAACCATATATATTGCAAGGAAATGAGACAGAAAATTGTTTCAGTAGGAGAACAATATGCACACCTAATCTGTTATCACAGGGGATGAAACCTCTGAATAAATCTACTAATTATAATGAACCCATAACCAGACACAGCAAGGTAAGTACTGAATGAAGAAGGGAATCCATCTTTAAAACTAACAGTGTCCTTGCTTCTACCCTTGTCTTTGACCATGGGACCTTAACATTTTTCTCAGCTTGATTAGACTTTCTCAAGCTTCTTTCCAAATCTAGGAGCCTGACCTCCCTTTTTCCATTGCATTTTCTTTAGAAAACTTGTAATTGTAAATTCTTTCTCTGCCATTTTGAGATGTGAATCTTTTAAAAGCATCTTGCCAGTTTTACAATCCAAGAAAGTCTTTCTCAAGGACCTGGGAGCCATCCCTTTTAAATGTAATCATCAAAAGAGGTGGCATGTCCATCTTCCCATTCCTGGAGGTGGGGGACACATTGTTCCAAGTTGTAAAATTATCTCCCATCATGAAGATATGAGAATGGTTACTTGTCCTTTGGATAAGGCCAATTAGCAAACACAGGTGGACTGTGAAATATCATATCACTCATGTGTAAGCCCCTTTTATAGCTTTCCATTTTTATTTTGATAAATTTTAAATTCTAGAAAATGTCCTATATGATCTGACTTCTGATTGCTGATCATACTCTCCTACTAGTTGTTCTTTGGGCTCTAGGTCCAGCTCATCTCAAGGCCCTCACAGTTACTGGGACTCTATTTCTCTCCCTATGTGTATCTCCAAATATGCACACACATTCCAGTTAACAGCACCTGAACTGACTAATTTCTAATCATCTCTTTTGTCTCAGGTCAGATATAAGTTCCCCAGAATTGTCAGCCCCAGATCCTCTTTACCAGGTCAGTCCCATCTACTATTTATTTTCATAACCATAGTACTTTTATTCTCTACTACTTATCACGTATTGCAATGATAATTTTTTTGTGATGTTTTAATTAATATCTGCGTCACTTACTAGACTACAAACATCCAGAGAAGAGGGATTGTGTCTATTTTGCTAAACATTTTATCCCACCGTAGGCTGTCAAATATTTATTGAAAAAATACATCTCCATTAATTTCTATTTATAATTTAAAATTTCCACTAAAGTGCCTAAAATTTATTCTCAGTCAGTTTGAGTCTTTTACTCGTTTCTCTCCTACATTGCATCTCCATTCTGAGGGGTTTTACATGAAAAACAAAGTGTGACAACTGTGGGAGATGTCACCTCTGCCACTCTTTGTTCTCCATTCTAGACTGAAAAGTTTCTTCTTCCTTCGAGTCCTTGATAACTGATCTAGTCAAGCTGGTAGCTGCTGAGGCAGCCTTCATTCATCTCCATGAGCTTACTTTCAGGTCTACCACTTAAAAATATGGGAAATTTCTGCTTATTTTAGGCTCTCTTGCCTCACAGATATCACAGACAGTTGTCCTTTGTGCTTAATCTCATTATGCAACCATATGATCCCAGGGCTTTGCCTGGAAAATGCATGGCAGGTCTCTTTTATTCATGAACCATCATCCCTATTTTGTTTTTGTTCTACCAGGAGAATCATTTCCTATTTCTAAGGGAATGCACTCTCTCTCTCTCTTTCACTCATGTGCTCTATCTCCCTCAGTTAATGAAATTAGTTGAGAGTAAATATTTCTACAATATTGTTTTGCCAGCATAATATCCATGATGGAAACTAGAAGCCTTTTTTATATTCCTGACTAAGTCCTTCTCTGGTTCAGTGAACCTGAGAAAGGGAAAAAACCACATGCTTAATAGTGGGAATTGGGGGCATATGCAGTGGAAGTGAAATAATCACGTGGGAAAAAAGAAAACCTTATCCTGCTATTTACTTATTCTAAATACTAGATAACATATGGTCTTACACCATTTTATTGCTAGAAAGAAAACATTAATTCATGTGGAAAAATTAAAGGCAAATTTTGTCTATTGGATTTAGTGTGTCTCTAATAATGGGGACCCTCTTTAGAAAGCATAAAATCTAGAAAGGAGTGGGAACTGAGGCTTCAGCTTTGAGCTGTCTTTCTGTTTCTCTAAGAGACTTATCTTTACATTTTAAAAAACTACCACCTTGTTTTTACAAAAAAATCACTCTAATAGGCATCTTTGTTATTCAAAGATAAGTTAAAGACTATTATGAAAAGTTTCAAGATAATAAAGACTTAAATTCCTCTGCATAATAAAGGGTTTTCTTCATTGTAGAAGGATTTTTATCTTTGCAATTTATGCATCCTTTATCAGATGTTAGAGGAAAGTTAAAGTAGCCACAGGACAATGGCAAGAGTGAAAAGGGAGTCACCTCTTGTCAAATGAGAATTCAGCAGGGAAACACTTGTGTGAAACTCAGCTGGTGGTTATGGTTCCATACTGCATGCTTCAGACTTTGCAACTAGGACCAATGAGAAGGATAAATATATTCTAGTAGATTATCCTGGGCGTAGAGGCAGAGGGATGAACAGAAGATGATTGAAATAAAAGAGTAGCTAAGGGATAGAATTCTTTTTCCTGAGGAGAATAGACATTCCAACTTCCATCCTGAAAGGAAGAGATCCATGAATGGTGCTATGGACTAAATTGTGTCCTCCCAAAATTCATGTTGAAGCCCTAACCCCAGGTGTGACAATATTTGGAGATGAGGTCTTTGGGAGATAATTAGGATTAGATGAGGTCATAAGGGTGGGGCCCTCTCAATGGAGTTAGTGCTCTCACAAAAGAGGCAGAGAACTTGCTCTCTCTCTCCCCTACCGCGTAAGGACGAGTGAGAAGGTGGTAGTCTATAAGCCAGGAAGACAGCTCTCTCCAGAAACTAACCATGCTGATACCTTTATCTTGGACATAGATACCTCCAGAACTGTGAGAAAATAGTTTCTCTTGTTTCATCCACTGAGGCTATGATACTTTGTTATGGCAACTCTAGCAGACTGACAGATTGTGAGATTTGAATTGATGGATGTGACTCTATGGAGGAGAGAGATAAGGAGAACTCCCACTATTCAAAGGAACAAGGAAAACCATTCTAGGGACTAGACACCGAAGAGATGAGGACTACTAGGAAAAGAAACTTCATCAAAAGAGTCTAAATATGTGTGTGTATGAGTGATATTGTAATTCATTTATTTCAAACATAAGCCTTTTGTAAATTCTTATTAAATGCGACCAGTTCTGCTAACGTTGTGGGGAAGTAAACGATATGTCCATTTCTAAACTTACCGTGAAAAATCAGCAGGCTAGAAAGTCAGAGGAGATAAAGCATGGAGTGCTCTGTAAACTTGTTTAGGTGCTGGCTGATACAAGGTAGTTGGATGAGGGAGAATGCAAATCTCAGGTCAGTTCATGTTGCATGCAATCACTCATCATGAACTTACTGACAAAGATAAGGTGAAACTTGAAAGGGACTAGATTTTCTATCGACAAGTGAAATAAGATAAGAAGAGTGATATCTAAAACTGAAGAGGCCCAGAATTTCTGGATCAACAGGCAATGATCTCATTATTTCAGATCTATGAGGCATTCTATCCATGAAGTGAAAGAATCAACCTATTCTTGGCATTGCTCCCTGACTCAGAACATGAGCTTGAACTTCCCAGTCTGGGTTTCCCTGATCTGATTTATAACACTGTCGCCTAAGTATAATTTTAAAAATAGAGGAGTATTTTTTCCTGCCGACAAAGTTTTATTTCTTAATCAAATGAATTGTTAAAAATAGATAACTATACAGTAACAAGAAGCTCACAGATTTTAAAAGATTATTTTGAGCTGTAATAACTGGCCAGCCAGGAAAGATTGCCTGACACTACATTAATGCAAATACAATGACAGAGCAATTCTGTTAATACATAGAATAGATAATGTGTAAACATAGAGGAAATAGACTGAAAATATGCAGTCAGAAATACTGAATTATTCAGAAAAATGGCAATACCGTGTGAAGAACTTTTGGGAACAGCATTGAATTTTTCAAGGAAATGTTCATTTGATTGTTATGTTGACCCAGAAAAAACCAACAACAATAAACAAACAGGCAGCTGTAATGAAGCCATAAAGTATACTTCTCCTCCTAAACATTTTTCTTTGGCCAATGAAACATTTGGAATAAGAGTCATATTCTAATTCTACTTCTGACAATCAATTTGTCTCTTACTGGTGAGAATAAACAGAATTTGTCAAACCTACTGGACTGATTCCATGCCTTCACTCTGAGGCCATGTCTAGAGGAACAATTGCTAATGTAATTCAAGCAGGAAACCATCTTTAGTCAAGTTAGACATATTCCCACAATACACTAATTTAGACACAACTGTAAAAGAGATTTTAAGCCTGACATCTCAATATGGATCAATACCATTATCATATTTCTGACTAATAAAAATTCTCATTGAGATTATATGACTCATGAGAATTTAAATAAATTAAGATCATAAGTAATGATAAATTCAAAAAAGAACATTTAGGTTATAGGCAAAAGAAACTTTATGTATTTATTTGCATTTTAAATAACCAATAATACACCTGACATTATATATCTATTTTTCAAAGATAAAAGGATATTTAACGAGATCACATTACTTATGCTTACTGAAGCAATTAGATAAGAGAAAAAAATGGTATTAATGTAAAACTGGCAACATTTTACTCTGTTGTAAAAAGGAAAAAAACCTACAGAATACAGTGAGATTTCTATATAGTATCATAAAGTTAACGTCATATTAAAGCAAAAAATAAAGTTTTAAAACACTAGATTTTTTTAAATGCATTAAAAATTACAAAATAATGTGATAGAAAAAAATTAACGTCATTATAGTGGTACAATATTCTGGTTTAGGTGGGGAAGCCTCTAATAAAATGCAATTAAGTTAATATTTAAGAAATTAAATAAAATCATTCAATATGATGAGTGAGAAAGGAGTGGAGTTTAGTATCATTTTTCCTTTTAATATCTTATATTTGCTAGATGAAGTGCATTGCAATTTTTCTTTGCAATCATACCTAAAACTCATTGGAAAAATGTTAACCCTATTTCACAGAGGAACACAATAGAGGTCAGAGAGGCATTCCATGCCAAGGGCATATATATTACAAGTGATGACGTCAGATTTGTAACCATAGGTTTATCCTCAGTCAAATTTCATCTTATTTGTTGTACAACACACTGTGCTCAACTGTGGGCATTAAAAAATATTATTTGCTTTCTTCTATATCAGTTTTTATCATGCCCTAATTGCTTTAAGACCAATAGCAGCTTGAGTACTTGGGCTACATTTTGTGCTCTATTTAATTGTTAATACCGTGCAAGATTTTAGGCCCATAGAAATGGCTCGACAAATATGTGCCATGAAAAGTTTAGAGGATGTGTAGCTTAAGGAAATCACTGAAAGCCATAGAAAATTTCATGCTAAAAATGTCATAAAACAACTTTGATGAAACAAAGCACACAAGTAAATGTGCTCGTGAATTTTATGCATTTGGAAAGAATAGCACAATGATAAAAAATGTTTTGAAGAAAAGAAACAAAATTATTCTCATAGGCGACTATTAGCCTTTGTAAAATTTACAGAGAAATTTGACATAGTTTCTTCTTTCTATAGTAAGTATACTGTCCAAAGTTATTGCTGTGTAATCAAAGTGAGCAAAGAGTGTGAGCAAAGAGTGGCAAAATCTCACCTCTCCTTTGAGTCTGAACTAAATTGATCCCCTATTTACTCAACAACGTTCTTCATGAAGAATAAAAGCCATAAAGGCCATAAAGATTGCAGGAGAGGTGACAAAGTTTGGAGAGAAAAAATAATACTCATTTTGCAGGCTTAACAGTAAGCCTGAGAGTGATCCAATCTTTAGGAAACAAATCAACACAGAATGAAGAAAGCATTTGCAAATAACATATCTGACAAGTGAGTGATATCTAGAATGTAGGAAGAACTCCCAAAACTCAACAAAAATGAAAACCCAATTCAGAAATGGGCAAAGAACTTGACTAGACATTTCTCCAAAAAAGCTATGCAAATGGTCAATAAATACATGAAAAGAAGCCCAAAGTCACTAATCATTAGGGAAATGCAAATCAAAACCACAATGAGCTAACACTTTACAGCCATTAGGATAGCCATATGATGTGTTGGCAAGGCTGTGCAGAAATGAGAAGCCTTGTACATTGCTGGTGGGAATGTAAAGGGTGCAGCTGCTGTGGAAATCAGTATGATGGTTTCTCAAAAAATTAAACATAGAATTACTTTATGATTCAGCAATTCCACTTCTGGGTACAGAAGTCGTTTTCATTTTAGCTATTCTAATAGATAGTGATATTTCCTTGCAGTTTTAATTTGCCTTTATTTATTCAAATACATTTTTCTATCCATCTCTCCCCTGTCCTTCAAGGATTTTATTGCACTTATGCTTTTCTCAATTTTACTGATTTTTATATTTTTTTAACTTTTCATAAAGTTTCTCTTATGTTTTCAAGTTCAGTAGTATTTTCGTCTCCAAGAATTATTCCACCATTTCTTCTCTCCATTGTAATTGCATGCTAGATGTTGGCATTTGCATCTCTAATAGTTGGTGAATTTGTTTTCTATCCTCCATGGTTCTACTTACGATTTTGAATATGTGAAATGTAGCTAAGTTTTAATAACTTTTATTGCCTTCACCTGCTAATTCCAACATCTGTGAATGTTCTGGATCAATTTTGATTGACTGGTTTTTTTCCTTTTTCATTATTGGTTGTATTTTCTTGCCTCTCTATGTCTGGTAACTTTAGTTGAAAAGTATTTTTGTTCTCCCATAGATATTTTTGCCTACTATCGTGTGATATGGTTAAGTTACTTAGAAACATCTTGAGTCTTTTGGGTTTACTTTTTAAAAATTGGTTAGGTAGACACGAGCAGTTTTTATTCTGGAGCTATTTTATTCTCCACTATAGAGGCAAGATACTTTTGAATATTCTACTCAATGCTGTGAGAATTTTAAGATGGTGTAGTCAGGCTAGTGGCAATAAGTACTTTTCTTGGCCCCATGTGAGCTCTTAGTATTGTTTCTGATAACATTTTGGGTGGTTCTCCAATGTAGTTTCATTGTACAATGCATGGTTTAATATTCTTCTCAGTACTTAATAGTGACCCTCTCATGTCTCTGGGGTTTTCTCTCTGTATGGGCCTCCCATTTCCTATCATCTGCCTTGTGGACTGTAACTGCCTGTTTTCTCCATACTCTCAGTGTCATCTCCTCACCTCGGGAAGACTACTGGGCTCTGCCTTTGTTCTCCTTTTTTGCTCTGCAGCCTGGAAACTCTCTCAAGTCAGTAAACTGGGTCAATGGTTCAACTTACCTTGTTTATTTCCATTCTCCAGAGACTCACTCTCTTTCATTGACTGATGTCTATTATCTTGAAAACCATTATTCTGTGTATTTTGGTTTTGGTTATTTCAGTCAGGAGGGTAAATCTTGTCATTGTTACTCTGTTTTGGTCAGATGCCCCCAATGACTTCTAAGGTTAAAAGGTTAATGAGTATGAGTGTGAATATTAGTGGTTCTCATAGAAACATTCACCAATAGACAAAATCTCTTTCTTGCAATTATCAAGACCAGAATAAGGGGAATGCCTTAGACAGCTCACAAGAGATACCACTGAATTCCAACAATGTCAGTGCCTGAGCCTGCCTCCCACTTAGGCAATAGAAATGAATGTTGAGGCTCCTTGCTTGAAATACCCTGAGTAATAATGTTAACATTGCACTTTCCAGTTTGTAAGTTTTACATGCCTTATTTTTCAGAACTTAGTACACATATTTTCAGCAAAGAATTATCATTATCCTTACTTTATAGTTTGAATAATTAATGTTCATATTAATTTGATTTCCACCAGCTGACAGTAGGAAGTGTTAGATCTAGGACCAAAAGATTAAAAGCTATGGTATTCTTTCTTCTTTTTTTTCATAGTTATCTTTTGGTGTGTGTGTAAGAACGTTTAAAATTTACTTTCTTAGCAATTTCAAGTAGACAACACAGTCTTATTAACCATAGTCACTATGCTGTGTATTAGATCACCAGAACTTATTCAACTTATAACTGGAAGTCTGTACCCTTTGACCAAAGTCTCCGCATTTCCCCCACCCCCAGCCCCTGACAGCCATCATTCTACTCTCTGCTTCTGTGAAGCCATGCCATCCTTTCTTAAAGGTAAGTTTCATCTCAGATTTTGCAGTACCACTGTGATATACTGACAGGGGGATATCCTTACAATGTAAAAAAATAAATAAATAGCTTCCTGAACACATACATGGGCAGCTGAGAATAATGACTGACTGAATACTATGACATTTCTAGTCAGCTGTAGCTATATCATGTCCTTCTCTGATTTTGGCATCAGCACGATTGCTAGGAATGCAAAGATGGGATTAATACAATTTTTTTTTTCATACAGACATTCACACTTCCTGGCTGCCTTTTTAAACTTGAAGGACATTTTCACAGTTTACAAACAGCCTTCCTTTCAAAATAAACTACCTCGCTAACACCTTGCATGCTAAGTTTATGCCTGTGGCATTTTTAGAAGCAGAGTTATAAAGCTCTGGGAATATAAATTTAATGGAAACCCTGACAGCTTCCTATCTCTGCCTAAGAGAATGCTGTCAATGTTAGATGGCATTCTCCAGGTAATACTGATGAGGTCAGCTCTGTATAGCAAACTAATTGCAAGCTGTTTCTGCTGACAAATTATAGACTGTCCTTTACATGCTACACAAATATAATGTAGATCAGAGCATTGGATAGATGCAGAACAATCAGTAAAAGTCATTGTTTATATTGAATAAATCAAAAATTGCTGTTCCTAGCACTTTTTTAGATGATTGATGTGAAATATACATAGTATAACTATCACTGTGAAAATACGATCGTCTTTGTTTCTGCCTCTCTTAAAACTAGTTTATATCAAAATTAAGGAATTTTCAGACTAGAAAATGTCAAATATAGTGCATGAGCTAATCAATTATAATCATTTTTCATTTAATGATAGTAACATAGGAAATGATGTTTGCTTAAGTAAAATTCCCAAAGTGTACAAAAATCTTCTGTGGGGACTGTTTTATACTTCTCCCAAAAATTAATTTATTTTTTAGTTTGGTTTTGAATAAGAATAAATTAGGATATTTAAGCTTTTCATAATATTCTTTATACTGCTTGCCTAGCGATAGAAATAGAAAATCAATAAAAAATAGACAGCAAAGGTGATCAAATGTTTAAAATCTAAACGCTGATTACTTGAGATTTAACAACACCATAGTATATTGCGTTTTATTAAAACAATCTTAAATAGAAAGTTATCATAGGTTTGTTATATTGTAAATGCAGACAAGTTTACTCTTCATAGTTTTAAATAAGATAGAAGAACTGTCTTCTTACTTCAAGGTATGTGGAATGGATTTTATATTATTTGTTCTGTTCCCTTAATCTATTGTAGTGACTTTCAGACTGTTTTGTCCCACACTGTGCAATTACTTTTCCCTTGAGGCCCGGTTAACACATTTGTATCTAGGTGTAACAAAAGTACCACATACAACTCTTATATTTACTATGTGCAATATATTCTGATATTTTCTATTTTATTTCACTTTATTTTTATTCTATTTTTATATTAAAAATACTGTTTGCAATATATTGAATCAATCTCACAACCTTGAGACTCTACTTTTGAAAACCACTGATCCATAAGATATGTACAGTAATCCTTTTCAGGAATCTTCTGATATATGGAGAAAAGAGATAACAAATCCTCTCTTTGAAGTAAATTTAAAAAAAGTTTGTAATTGCTCCCGTAAGTACCTTACACAAATATGTATGACTCTACTAAAAAGTTCCATGTGACATTCATTGATTTTTCTAATCTTAGAAAGTTTGATACAAGAGTTTATTGTTTTTCCTTTTTCTTTTTTTTTTTTTTTGCACAGAATCCGTGTTTTATAATTCTTAGGTCATTATTTTCATACATGAATTTGACTCCTATTTCTAGCAACATGTCTAGAAAGCTTATGTTAATCAAATCCTTCCATTAAAAACAACTGAAAATACAGGTTAGATCTTTAACTTTTTAAAAAATCACGGAAGAGTTAATAAGATAATAAACACCAGTGTATAACTGAACTAGAAGCAATACCCCAAAGTTTGAGCAGAGAAATAAAACTACTTTTCTTTTGGGGGCATTTGTCCAAGTGATGACCCTCAACTTTAAATCTGACAGAATTATGTACAAGGGGCTGAAAGTGGGGAGATAGAAGTCAAGGTGTAGGTGCACCCAAGCAAGAATTCTAATAAGGTGCTCTCTGCTCCATTAAGTTAGTGCTCTAAGGACTACAGCCACAGAATGAGAGGGAGCCAGTAAGAAACCCACACCCTCCCTCCTTCCAAAGGCTGCAAGGAAATCATAGCATCGAGCAGTTCAAGCAGGGAAAATACTTAGGTGAAAAGATAAATACAAAACTATAAACAAAATCTTGCAGAGAAAAAATAAACCTCCCTATACAAAAAAAATTCACTATAACCAAGGTTAAAACCTCATTTGGTAGGTTTATTCACAGCTAGTACATAGCTGAGAATAATTGGTTAAATGAAAGGTAGGCAAGAAGAAATTATCCAGACTATAGCTCAAAGACACAAGTGGAAGAAAAACTTTGGTTTAATACTAACAATAAAAGGTTCAATTTACTTTTAGAAAATATTCAATTAACTGCATTAACAGAGTAAGAGTCAAATTATAATTTTTCAATAATTTAATAAAAATTGATAAAATGTACTTTGTATTACAAAAATATTTGATGATATTTCCGTCAGCTTGCAAAAGAAAACAATTTTCATTAAATTAATACAAGTGTAGTAGCCCAGGAGATGGTTTGCTCAGATAACCCTCAAGGAAGCGCATGCTGCCTCAACAGCATTAGGCAAATGTTGACACCTCCAACTGTCAGATCCTTCAGAGTTGGCCCCAGTGCAGAGAGCTGCCTCACCCGAGGGCACAGATTTCCTAGGATGGCCGGTATCGAATGACTGATCACTGTAGGGATATAATAGCTTGGGCATTTAGCTCTGTGTGAGACAACTTTAATAAGGTATGTCTCTCCACAGGACCCTCATGAGTCACTCATGGTTTGTTGGAGTCACATTGTAATTTGACATCTACCTCTGCTTAATCCTGTTTCTTCCAACTTTCCCTTACATGTATTGATACCTGAGAATATCTTGAATGCCCATCTCCGCCTCAGGAATTACTTCCAGGGAACCAACCTATTATGATAATCTATGTAATAAAACTACAGTCTACCTAATAAAACCACAATCTATAGTAAATATCATGCTGTATGGTGAAACATGGAAAAAGTAATCTTCAAAAAATTGGTAATAAAAAAATATACCATTGGGGATTGCATTAATGTCCTTAATTCTTCATTCCTCACTTGATCTATAAGCTTTGCCAGTAAGATTCCTGTCCTCTTCACTAAAGCGGTGGAGTATATTTTCCTATACTTTGACCTCAGATATATATATGTATATATGTATATTGTATAGGAATATCAAATAGTGTAAAGAATAAATTTCAGACGTCTTTAAAAAGGTTTCTGGATATCAAAACAATGTACAAAAAATATATCCATACATACAAGCAATATTTTTAAATTAAGTAATGTAAATATTTCAAATATTAGACTTGGAAAAAACATTATTGTTCAGACATCAAAAGTGAAGTATAATTTGGGATATATTTTATAAAGTTTTAAAAGACCCCAACAAAAAAATACAAGACTATTCTAGGATGATGGCAATGGTCTATTTTTTGACCTCAGTGATTGTAACATTCATGATTATTCTTCTAATTATCCATATATACTTTTTCTACTCATAATTATATACGAGTACACATACACAGACACACACAATGGATTATTATTCGACCATGACAAAGAAGAAAAGCTGCCATTTGTAAAAACATGGATAGATTTTGAGAACACTATGCTAAGGGAGATATGTCAGACAGAGAAAGACAAATACTGTATAATATCATTTATATGTGAAATCTAAAAAAGCCAAACTTAAAGAAACAGAGAGTAGAATGCTGATTACCAAGGGCTGGGAGGTGAAGGAATTGGGCGAGGTTGTTTAAGTGTATGAATTTGCAAGTAGTAGATAAATAAGTCCTAGAGATCTAATGCATGGCATAGTGGTTATAGGCAATAAAACTGTATTATAAACTTCAAAGTTGCTAAGAGACTAGATGTTAATTGCTCTCCCTACAAAAAAGATATGATAATTATGTGACCTGATAGAAGTGTTAGCTATTGCTATGGTGATAATCATATCGCAACATGTAAATGAATCAAATTAACACACCTTAAACTTACAAAATGTTATATGTCAATTATATATATATGTATGTGTATATGTAAAGAAATGTATTGTAAGGAACTTGTTTATGCAATTGTATGTACTGGCTAGGCAAATCTAAAATCTATATGGCAGATCATCAGGAAAGGCAGGCTTGAACTCTAGGGTATGGAATGAAGTTGTTGTCCACATGATTTTGTACACACACACATACACACATACACGTATATGCATAATACATATATACACACACTAATGTAAAGGATGATTTGTGAAGATTCTACAAAAGCAATGTAGTGTTGAACATAAAATATTACTTCATCCTTATAATATAGTTATAGCTTTTCTATTTAAACTCATTTAAGCTACATTATATAGCACATACTAGAATTAAAATACGATTGAAATGTAGTTATTGAATACACAATAATTGATCGAGTTTTCACTGATATAAGGTCACTGATGCTGATACATTGTTTATTAGACAACACAGGATCTATATGAATTCTTTTCTCAGTGAAAACACTTTTAAACTTACACGCATCCTTACTGTTTATTTGTGTATTTAGAGAAAATTTTAATACTCTTTTATATACTCATGACTTTCAAACAGGGAGTTATTCTGGCAGTAGGGACAAACTGATTAATTCCTTATTATTAAAATATTTGATGTTTAGTATGCTTAGTCCAACTCACCTGGCTTACTTTCTAGATATTTTCTCACTTCAATGCACTCAGAGAAGCATTCAAATTGCAACTCAGTTATTGGCATTTCCTTGTTTATATGTCCCCAAATTGAGAGAGTAAACATTATCGGTGTTTGTTCTGGTTTAAGGAAATATAAAAATAAAGAATTCATATAGATATCCAATTTGCATTTTAGAGAGATATACATACATATATTTAACTATTTTCTTTTCACCTTTTAACATATTTATTCAACTATATATTCAATTAATCTTCAATAAAAAGACAACAGTCCTATATTAAGATTTACTTGACTGACATCTGAATGTCACCTCTTAGAACATTTCTAAGACCAAACCCAGTAGAAGAGTATATGTTACAAACAAATATTTTAGTTGTGTGACAAGTTTAATAGTTATTTACAAATGATCTATTTATAATAATCATTTTATTTTCAAGGAAATATTTAAATTAATATAACTTATATTGTGGAAACAAAGATTCATATAATTAAAATACAAATATAATTTATACTTGTATTTGGAAATCTTTATTTGAATACTAGCTCTGTGTCATAGAATGATTTAACTCTCGGTAATTAGATTAATTTCTTTTTAGCACAATTAATAACTTCCTTGCAGGGATCTATTAAAAGTTTGATGATGATTTGGTGAGATTAAAATTGTAAAACCTTATCAAAATGACTAGTTATCAAGAAATGCTAGCTCCACAACCCCATAAGTAAGCACTATTGTCCTTCCTTTATGGAGGAGAAAGAGACTTAACTACATGCTGCCTTTCAATTCCTTCCCTTGTCATAGCTCCAGTTACCTCTAGTTTACAGAATTATGGGAAGTAATTACAGGAGAAAGATAAGAACGAGGAGGAAAGGAGGGTAGGAAGAAATACGGTGTGTTCGGTGGGACCATAGCTTTGGCTTGGACCCTAGTCTCTTCCAAGAAATTATATTATTTACTTGAAATGAAGCCTAAATTCAAAGAGGTGGCTGCCTTGGGTATCTGTGGAAGCCCTTGTGAGAGTACTCATTGCTACAAAAATGTACTCAATGCAATGTTAGGGACATACACTAAAAAGTACCCACTGTTGATCTAAAATTCAAATTTAACTGGGCCTCCTGTATTTTATCTGGCAAGCCTACACTAAGGAAAAAAAACACACCCCTCACAAAACCTAGATGTCAGCTAGAGTCAGCTGACCCCTTAAAATTTAGGAAAGCAGGTTGAGAATCTTATACAAGTCCAAAAGCCTTCCCAAGGATTTTTGTGAATCACCAGGGCAGAGGTGTAGGACGTGGAATTCTATTTTCACCTTTGTCTCCAAGCTCATTCTTTCTCCTTGAAGACCCACTTCTGAGCCTTTCCAATACAAGAAAGCTAATAAATGTATGGAAACACTGTGAGAGTGGTAGACTTTACGGGAGACCTGGGAGTTGAAAGGAGTGGTCCCACCAGGCACAGTCTTGCAAACAGCTCAGGGTAGAATTTCCTCATACTCTCTTCTTCAGAGTCCTTTTCAGCCGCCTACCACCAATGTTTTCTCATGCCCCTCTGCCATGATGCCTGGGTCATACTCACCCTCTTAACACATGCTTTTCCCTCTTCTGTCTTCTTGCCATTTTCCTAGTAGCCAGGAATGTCTCTCCTCCTACAGACCAAATCTCCAAACTAAGCAGTTTGACTCCCTATCTAAAGCTTTGTCACCAGCTGATATCCAACAACACTGGGTCTCAATCACTTACTGAGGCATTATTCCAAAACACAATTTGAAATTCTCCAAAAGAAGAATTCTGATGCCAGCAATAGAGACAATAATCAGTTTGTTCTTAAGTTGTTGCATTGATATCATTTTTTTCCAGGAAAAATGCAGGAAAAAAAAAAAAGGAATATCTCCTTTGGTTGAATCCAGTGGGGCCCATTTTTACTAGTTATATCATCATTTTCTTGAGGAACTTCAATTGCATGTTGCTGTGTGACTAGCTACATTAAAAATTCAGGAAAACCCTAATGGGTAACATTTTGGATCCCATTATGGATTCCAGATAAACCTGTTTTTTTCTCTGCCTTTAAATCTGATTCAAACTTAAAGTTGGTTACTTTTTTTTTTCAAGGTAAAGAAAGAAGATTTTGGTAAACACATCATAATTTGCTAAAGTTGGAAACATTATCTGATCTTTGTGGGAAAAAAAAGATGAATGAAATGTACTATCAGGTAAACACCTCAGGTAAGAGTGAGGAGGAAGGAGGAGGCAGAAAGATAAAAAAGTGGGCTCTGTGGAACCATAGCTTTGGCCCAGACCCTATTCCACTATCTTTTCCAAGGTTTAGCTTCTAAATTTAGCTTTACTTGCCTATTTTCCAGGTAGTTCCTAGGTACTGCAAAAACAATAACAATACACGGATATAGTACTCCCACTAGCCAATTAGAATAATAATAATAATATAAAGATTTATAAATACTCATTTTTATGAAGTCATCTATAACAAGATGAAGTAGATAATTTGGTCAATCATACAGACACATTTAAAAACAGCTTTGCCACAATAATCTTGATATTTATCACCTATTGATTAGTCTTTGGTTTTTGTTTGACCTATCCAAATAAAAGCCTTACTGTTTTAATACCTTAAAAAAAGAAATGCTAGCTCTTGTTTTACTCATAATATTGAAAACACAAGTAAAATAATCACTTCCTGTCTTTCTACTAAGCTGATTCCACCTAAAGATAGCCATATCACATAATTGTGAAAACAGTGACACCTTGATCAAGGTTATTGGGCATATTGGAGGAAAGCAGATTTTGAAATGTGGAAAAATTTCTCTAGTCAACAAATTTTAATTATGAGTCTTTATTTCTGAGTCAGAAGGCTAGCTGAAGTGGAGAGGGAAGCCCTTTTCCATTTTAGGTAAGACCACAAAGTTTTCATATTTCCTAATTCCTATACAGTGTTGTCACCAGAAGAGGGAAGCTTAATGAGAAAAATGGGACTTTAATCAGAATACATGAAATATTGTGGGAGATTCACATTTTATATCTTGAACACTAGAAATGTGATATTCCTGGAAATTTTAGATATGAGAGAAGCTACATATTTGAAATACTTTTTCATTTTACTAAGATAGAACTACTTATTACCCTACACCAATAACTGATAGGAAAATTACCCCATCACTGGCAACATGCTAAGAATGGAATCAATTATCCATTTTAGAAAACAATGAATAATTGTGATGATTCAAGGGGTTCTTTTATAAAGCTTTGTCAGTTTTAGTCTTAAATACAAAGTTAAATTGAAACTCAGATTAGCATATTGGGCACATGTTGGGTATATATGTCACATTAGGCAGTTGAAGCCTAAAATGTCATTATTTTCATTGTTAAAGGATTCAAACTTTTTATTACTTTAAAAGTAAAATCATATTAAATATAGATTTAAGAAAATTTTAACTAGTGTGAAAGCTTTAGTGAATTCACAGTGTTATTCTTTTTCCTTCTTTTATTATTTTTATTAGCTGTTTGTGTGTGTGTATATGGTTCTATTTATCTTGTTGAATTCTGACTGATATAGTCATAGACTATGGAATTTGTGTATGAGGGAGGAGGAAATGAGGAGATAAAAGAGGATGTGAATTGAAGGTGATAAGTAGCAAAAAGATGGGTGATGTGGTCAGAGCTTTGGTACTCTCTTAGACTGAAGAAATTCTGAAGAAGTAATGGATTCAGCAGCAGCTGGAAAAGTAGTAGGTAGAAGTTAGGAGTGATTAGCATGAAGATTGTGGAGACTATTCAGTTCCTGGTAATAATGTTAGCTAGGTAAGATGGGTGAGTTTAAGATCTTGGAAGTTGAGATAAAGAAGTTGAGGAGTCAATTGAAAAGACTTTACATAATGAGGGAAACAATACCAAAAGAGATGAAGACTATGACCCTGGTGATAAAGTTTGTGATGAAAAAGTTTGTGATGAATCAGAACTTATTGGAACTTTTGTAAACATTTGCAATGATAAAATTATGCGGGTAAATCTGACGGCATGTGCCTCAAAAGAGCTGTGGTCCTTTGACCACAAGGGTCTGGAAATAACAATGAGAAACAATGAAGGTAACTGTGCCGTAGATAGCTCCTGTGGAATGTTGAATGGATTAAAAAAAATAAGCAAGATGTGAGAGAGATCCAATGAGCTCAGGGATACAGGAAAGAAGTGTCCTCAGGAGAGCAAAGTGACATTTTTCTTTTTTCTAGTATACCAAGGTGATGGGAAAACACATAGAAGAGGTCAGGAATATACAAAATATTAAAGATGATTAAATATGTATTCCAATGATAACAGTGGAATCATTTAAATGATAGTAAGAGTTGGGGGATTGAGTCAGATACCCATAGTTTATATATAGACTAGAGTCTGCATGAATGTAAACTACCTGGGATAACTGAGCTTCTGGTAATGAAAGCAGTTCTAAACAGGCTTCTACAGCATGATAGCATTAGTTCTATTAGTTTTTAGGGAACGTGTTTAGTCTTTGTGGATGACTGGGAAAGAGTGATTGATAAGAGGCAGATTAAATTATATAGACATCCCTGAGTTCCTGCTGATGGACCATTTAAACTAGGTCTGTGCATATTATATATTCCTGTTAGAATTCTTTTTTTTTCTTCTTCTTCTTCTTCTTTTTTCTTTTTGTTGAGGAAGATTAGCCCTGAGCTAACATCTGTGCCCATGTTCCTCTACTTTGTATGTGGGACGCCTGTCACAGCATGGCTTGCCACGTGGTGCCATGTCTGCACCCAGGATTGGAACAGATGAACCCCAGGCTGCCAAAGCAGAATGTGCAAACTTAACCGCTGTGCCAACCGGCTGGCCCCTAGAATTCTTTTTTTTTTTTAATATTGGCCATGAGCTAGCATCTGTTGCCAATCTTCCTCTTTTTTTTCTCTCCCCAAAGCCCCAGTACATAGCTGTATTTCCTAGTTGTAAGTCCTTCTAGTTCTATGTGGGATGCCACCAGTGCATGGCTTGATGAGTGGTGTGTAGGTCTACACCCAGGATCCAAGCTGGTGAACCCTGGGCCACAAAAGTGGAGCATGGCAACTTAACTACTTGGCCATAGGGCCGGCACCCAGAATTCTTTTAAAAGTGAAAAGTAAGAGTCAAAATAGAGCTGAAGTAAGACTAAGTAGGTGAAATGAGGAATACTGAAAAAAAACACACACCTACATGATATTATTTAATCCATTTATTTTCTTGCCTAAGAAATCTACTTTGAAGTAGGTTTGTGTCTTTAACTGGTGATATGCGTGAAATATATCGTGTGTTGCATACATGTTTTTGAACTGATAGACTCTTACCTCCAATGAATTATGTCCACCTACTTTTAAAACAAAAATAGTGATATAGTCAGCGTGAGTTCAATGGACACTCTCAGAGCATTTTCAAACCTGAACTAATACTGGACATGGATTTCAATTTTTCCAAAAGCTATAATTGGAATGCTTTAGGGGATAGACTTTTTTTTTTTACTCACTTTCTTGTTCTTCACGTTTAGTATGACCAAGGAGCTAGAGACTATATGGGCTGCTGATCTGTTTCTGCTTTTTCTATAAAGTTGAAGCAAACTCCATGAAAATCCTCTAAGGTTGAGGGAATGGAATTAACATGTATTATAGTTTATCACCAAGCCTGTCTTGACATAGGAGGATTTCTATGTCATAAAATATGATATGATATATATACTGAGAGACCATTCAGTATTCAATTAATATTTGTTTGTTGCCTATGTATAAGGCTCTGTTCAATACACTAAAGATAAAAAGGATTAATAAAATGCAATTAAGCAACTCATTTATTTACTTATATATGGAATTAATTAATTTGGGAAAGATTCTTCTGCCTGGAATGCTAATAAAGTTTGGAGGAGAAACCTGCCTCAGAAAGAGTAGAGAAAAATCAGAATTACACTAACATTTGACCAAAAGTCAAAGGAAGAGAGAAAAAGAAGAGACAGAATAAGTAAAAGAAAAACAAGGATAAAAGAACAATAAAAAAACCAAGTTACTAGAAAAATAACAAGGAGAAAAATGGTGAAGAAAAAGACAAGAATAGCAAGAAAAACAGCAAGATAAGAAGAAACAGAACAGAAACGAGATCAGGAACAACAAGCAAGAAGAAGAACAAATAGAACAAGAATGAGTAAGAGAGTCATGAAAGGAGAAAAAAGAAGACAAAGAGGAAATAAAATATGGTGATAAATCACATCAGTAGTATGTATCCTTGATAAGATTATTTCCATGACTAGAATACAATAGTAGAATTTATAAGGGTAATTTATTTTAATATAGCTACCCATTGGTTGTCTCTTGATATTTTTAACATATTATATAAAGTTAGTAATTATAAAACTTGCACCAAACTCTGTTAAAATAGGTTTTCTTACTTCTTGCTAAGGAAAATTCCCTTTAAAGAAGTCATATTGAGTAAAATTTACACTGTAAATAAATTGGAAGCGATTTCTCTAAAGACAATCTGGCTAATAGCATCTAATTTGCTTATTTTTGATTATGTTTATACTAAAATTAACCTGAGAATTCAAATTAATGTACATATTTAACTTATTTAAAAATACTAAAAGTCATGAACATATGTTTTGGTGGCATGATTTCAAAATATAGATTATCATTGACTGTGAATCCTAGCAGTTCTAAATTGAAAGGGATATAAGTAAATTCCATATCATAAGGATTGTTTATTATCTAGACTTCCACTGTCCAATACAGTCACAAGCCTCGCCTCATAAGAACATGTGAAAGTTACTTAAAATTAAATAAAACAAAAAATTCAGTTCCTTAGCCATACCAGCTACATTTTTTTATAGAGTGACTTGTATATAGCAGACAGTAAATATTTGTTGCGAAGTTAAATGCTATTACAGCATACTACAGGTCTTATTAGGCCTTTGTGCAAAAGACGGATGAGATTCTCCTAAACTTCAGAGAGTTTGTCCTGAGTGTTAAGTTTACAACTAAGAGCAAACTCAGATTATACCAAGTTCTGGTAGTTTTCAGTCATTTGTTGAAAAACTCAGTTGCACTTCCTGGGGCTGTTTTTTGCATCCACAATTGAATCCCAGTGAATTGAAACTCCTGAGCACACATCTGCAGGAGTCCAAGGGAGTTCTTCAGAAGCCCCTTGTTACCCATTGTGGCCAAATGTTCATGAATTTTCTGTTAAAAAACAGTAACTGTTGAGAAAAATTAACTTTATTTATTGATTTATTCATTGCAAATGAAGCTGGAAAACAAAAGAAAAGTGAGGCATATTGAATTTGATTTGATTCAATCTGCTGATATTCCAAATACTGTATTAAATCCTGGGAATATTAAAACAGAGTTATATGCCAGTATTGAAGAAACTCTTTGTCTTAAATAGTGGTTTTTGAGCAGTATGACAAAGCATGACACAGCATAAGGGTGTTTCCTAAATCCTTTCCAGCTCTGTGCTAAATTTTGATGGCTGTGTAACATGTATTTTGACTTTAAACTCTATACACCTATTTGTATGGCCACATCTGTCAGGCTGAATGCTATACTGTTTGCAGAGCAAGGTACAACTTGCTTTGTGTCAGAGGTAAGAGACGAAGCATAACATTAAGTGAATGTCAAAGAAAGTGTTTTCTGGAACATGCAAGAACTTGGCCTCATGAGAACAGAAGAGAGCTTATTCAGGCAGTAAACATTTCCCCCTAAAAGCAACATGGTGTTGAATGGCAAACATTAAATAGTGCAGTAACTGTGGATTCTTTTATAGACACTCTGAGACACTGTTATATTGTAGAGATTTTGGTATATTATTTCTGACTTGTGGGTAGTATTGTTTTCAGTCTTAATTTTGTCAAGTGCAGCTGGCAAAATTTCTAATAGAGTGTTTATAAGTATCCATAAATATAAAAATAGTCGGAAACACAGACACATATATGACCTTAAAACGCAATTTAATAAATATATTAGTGTATGCATAGATAGTAATACTAAAGCTTCAGGAAAGTGCTGTTAAGGAGGTAATATCAACAAATAACAGAAGGAAATTTCTTGCAAAAGAGGTGGTGAACTGTAGGAAATGAAATCGACAATCAGTATTGGTTCTGCCTGAAAGTAATTTGGAAGGTGGGGGTGCTTGGACCATGAGCTATTTGAGGGGAGGTAGGTGTGCAGGAGGCAGCTCTTGTGAGACCTTGAATGTCACAGCAAGAAATTCTATATATCATAAGAGGTGATGTAGAAATTTTAATCGAACAATGAATACACATGATTGTATACTATTTTAGGATTAGTATACTCAGCAAGGCAAAGATTTTGAGGTGAGGGTTTTGAAACAGCTTATGGAGAAAACAGTTTTTTGATGTAATATAAAAAAGATGGAAAGTGTCATGTTCATTTAATATGGTTTTCAGAAATTTTCTGAAATTTACAAAGTTATTTGCAATGTTTATCTTCCAGGGATTAGTAAAGTCATATTACACAATACAGTAGATTGTAAAAAGTCATGCTAGTGAAGACAACCAAATAGTAAAGTGACCTTAGGGTAGGTGGTAAGTTGAATGTTTGGAGATGGTTTCAGTTCTCAGTGCCTCCCTCATCTCTAGTGAAGTCTGAACTGAAGGATAGACTATTGATATTTGGGGACATTATCAATCCTGCTCTTCAACACTACTTGAGATGCTTCAATGGTATATCAAGTTTTGTAGGAGATGATTGTTTTACCTCCATAAGTGTCATGTTTTCCTCTCTTTGTTTGATGACTATTTGTTAGAAAATTTGATGGTATAGCAGCTACACAGAAGCATTTATGACAATAAAGATCACGCATCTAAATAGTGCAACACAGACAAAAGATAACAAGACTTATTATCAGAGTTGACAGTCGGCTTCTAAGCCAACAGCCAAGAATGTCCTAAGTAAACTAAGAGAATAGATCCCTTTTCCAATCCAAAGTGTCCTCAGAGTGAGATATATTTCTATGAGCCAAATTACCTAATCAAAACTTGTTTGTTTCTCAGGCCTTTTTTTTTTTTAATATTAAATATCCTAGAGGGATCTGCATGGATATGAGCACACCATTTTTCCCCTAAATGGCACATGCTCCTTCGCAAGAGGCCAGTATGCTATCTAAAGAGACTCCATTCTAAATCAGTGCTTGTTCAAGTTATGGGCAAGGGCATTGTCTAGCACTCCTTCTCTTCTCTGGCCTTTACACATAGAATTTCCTCACTTCCAGGGCATCCCGTAAAGCATAGAGTAAAGAGGATTGAGGAGAGAAGGCAATAGTCTAGAATTCACCTTGAGAGGTTAGACTTTCAGTGCTGAAAATGAAGCCCAGTGCCATAACAACATGGCACTGCTCATCAGTGATAGCATGTCCCCAGGAAATCAAATTTTTATTATCAAGATAAATAGACAGACTTAAAGCAAAAGAGAAGTAATGCATCTTGCTCATAGATTGGTAAAAAAAGGAGATAGTCTCTAAATGTACACCCTCTTCTCCCTGATGCTCCTCCAAATTTTATTTCTATGAAAGTGCATTCATCAACTAGTTAAAAAATATCTAGCTCTAATGAAAGGTCTTGGAGTATTGTTTTGATGGAACCAGGAAACTTCTTTTATAATAATGAAGTGAGAGAATTTTAAATTTCTGGCTATTTGGCTTTTTGGGGTGTACGCCATCTAAAAGTTACATAATGGTTGAGTCAGTTACCCATGAAACTAACTAATTCATCCCAAGGAAATTGTACCAAAGTAAGCCCAGTGGCTTCCAAAGAAAAATGTTTACAAAGCCAACAGTCCATTTTATTGTATGCTTTAGCCACTTCACAATTAAATTGTGTCCAGGTATTAGAGCCATACCAAGGAGTGACTAAGGATGCAAAAAGCAATTAATAAAGATTAGGGGCTGGCCTAGTGGCATAGTGGTTCAATTTGCACATTCCAGATCGGCAGTCCTGGGTTTGCCAGCTCAGATCCAGAGCGCAGAGCTAGCACCACTCATTCAGCCATGCTGTGGAGGCATCCCACATACAAAATAGGTGAAGATTGCCACAGATGTTAGTTTAGCAACAATCTTCCTCAAGCAAATAGAGGAAGATTGGCAATGGATATTAAGTCAAGGCCAATATTCCCCACAAAAAAAAAAGAAAGAAAGAAAGATTAATCTCATATAGCAAACGGTTTGATTCAAAAGTCTTGAGTAGAAGCCGTCTCCTAGTAGAAACTGATTCCGTATGGTTCGTAAGAGTTCTAAGCTCAAGGTTTCTAGTAGGGACCACCTTCCAGTGATTCCAGTGATTTGTCCTCTTTAGTTGAGATACATAAATCCAAGGGTCAATTCCTTGGAGTTTCACTACTAAAAGAGCTGACAGGATTCTTTCTATCAGTGTTTGAGGACTGTCATTCTTTACTGTCTCTTCCATAACACCATGTCTCCAGGTGTTGGGCCACACAATGATGGTTCAGGAGAATGTTGAGGAAAGGCCACCTGTACCTTTTGATAAGAATGGGTGCATTGCATGAGTCTTCTGAAATATTTGGCAAACTATACTTGCAAGAATGTGGAGTGTAGAGTAGAAGATGATATTACTAGCCTGTTATTAACTCATAATAGGCAAGTTAAAGCATGCCAATAGGATTTTCATTAGAACCAATGATAATACTTTAGGCCAAGGAAGTTTGAGAGTCTCTGAGAGTATGACTAATTTAATTTTCAGAATCCCACTTGTTCTTTCTCTCTCTCCTGGACAATGGGGTTATATGAACTGTAAAGCTTCTGAATAGTAGTAGGGCTTTGCAACACTCTTTAATAACAATCTCAATCATGTGGGTGCCCCTGTCACTAGAGAAAGAGCTTGGAATTCCCCAGTTTGAGAATACAGAGTCAAATAACTATTTTTCCTACCATTGAGACAGAGCTCCTTGGCAAGGAAACACTACCTGATACTAAGCAAACAATGACAGCATGTATTCAAAACCCACATAAGGGGATGGTTATATGAAATCCACTTGGAGAAGTTCAAAGGAATCCTGAGGTTTGGGCTCTTGTATGTCACACCTTTACAGTTTACCAGGATTATTATGGTGGCAGATACACCAGAGACAAACTCAGGAGTTTTACCATATATTTTCCTCAAGAATGTTCAGTGATTGCAGTGGCCAATTTATTCTTGCTGTGGTGGTAATTCCATGTAAAATTTTTGCAAGTCTCCACTTGAGGTCCTCCAGGGCTATTTAATCTCCAATCTCTTGGTACCAAAGGTTATTTTCATGTTTGGCATTTAGATTCTCCTACTATCTCCTTTATAATTGGGAGAAAATCATGGGCATTCTAAAATCGTCTCTTCCAATATCTAGCCTCTTGGTATATCATGAAGGCTAGGATCTTATTATGGAAGTATACACGGAGAAATGATCAGCCAGGGAATTTCCTTTAATTCCCATGTCTATGCTTTTTTGTATAAGCTTCTACATCTATAATGGCCACCACCATAGAAAGCATTAGAGCAATCAAAATTTCTTTAACCTCTTGATCATTCTTAATTGAGTTTGTGCTGAAGGCAGAATATTGTTGTTTCCAAAACTTTCCAAAATCATAGATGAGTTCAGAAGAATATCCAGTATCAATGTATATATTATTCTTCTTATCTCTAGCTAACCAATACTCTAGTAAGCTCAATTTAATTCTGCCATGTTGGCAGAGTTTTCCTATGATAAGGGGTTATAGCGTATCCCATTTTATATTCTTCCATTCCTTTTTCATTCTTGAGGTATAGCCCACCCACAAAAAAGGTTTTGTCTTAAATTTACTAAAAGGATTTCTAAGAAGTCTGAATGTTGTTTTTATCTGTTTATGTCTTTTGGCCTGGGAAGATAGTACTAACCAGAAGGATTGGTAAAAGGTATAATAAGTCCCTCTTTGATGAGGCTTTGACTATTGGCTTTAATCTTTTTTTTAGCTTCTTGTTTTACAGGGTATAGTCCTTTACTTAGTTTCTGATTTCAAAGCATATTGTGCAAGTTTTAGTAGAGACTTTGTTGGGTCTATATAAACCTTCGGGAGTTTAGTCTAATCCTACCTGTAACAGAAAAATTTTGCCTACAGCTCATCCAGCACCTTGTTGAAACATCCAGTCTGGACTTTAGACACAAGGTACCTGTAAGTTAAGGTCCAAATTAGATACAACCACATTATGAATAGAAGAATCCTCTGGGATTTCAAGGAAGTGATCATCAGGATAGTAATTTAATATGGCAATTCCACTTACACCACAAATTGTTCCCTAATAAATTAGTGGGTGTGACAGAACAGAGGAAGAAAGAGTATTCTCTGGTTAAAGTGTGAACATGGGTGATATAGGCCAAGATGTAGTTAATGTCTGAGAGTTATTGAAGATAACTACCGCCAGTTCTGTTGACTGCTGGACGAGTTAGTGTAACGACTATAAAGTTAACGTCAATATTGTAGTACCATACTAATTACATTTTTTACAAAGTTGTTCTTTGGTATATATAGAAATTTCTCCTGAATTTAAGAGTAAAATGGGAAAGTGAGTGCTTGATTTCTTTGGAGTAACTGCACTAATTATTCTATTTTGTTTTCCTTTAGTTTCTTGGCTAATATAGGCCTGTTTTTTCCAATATCCTTTTTCTTCAGAGTATCTACAACTATCTTTATCAAGAGACTCCCTCCTCTGGTGTTTAATGCCTGAGGTAGGAGCAGTTAGTTGTTTTATCTGAAAGGCCATCAATTTATTCTGGGTCTTATTCTCTTCTGGTACTAAGGTTCTTTGAAAATGTTCAGTGAGATTTTGGAGGTCTGGCAAATAATAAGCTTTATTTACAATAACGTAATCAAAACATATTTTTACAGCACATAAACATAATTTTAGAAAGTGTTATAAATACTGGTGCAGAGGATATTTTTCCTGAATATTTTTTATATTCAAAATTGTACTTCAATGGATCCATATTTCTATGCCTTAACAAGCTACATTAATATCCATGACATATTGTGATGTTGTTCAAACTGTATTTACCCTTACATGTTGTCAAAACAACATAGAGGTTCATGCCCAATTTAACTAATCAAATAAATAGAAATAATATAACAGAATATAGTAGAATGTATGAAGAAAACAAATGTCTGGAAGTCAAAACATAGGTAAAGAAATTGTCTAATTGTGTTCCTATAAGTGATACAGAAGAGATCAATTTAAAAATGAGATTGAATCAATATAACATCTCAATAGGGTACCCATGAAAGAAGATGGGGCCAATTGTGGGGCATTGTATAATAGACGTATATTCTACTTCTACAGGAAAAAATATGAGGCAATAAAGTAAAACATGTTTTCATTGAAATGGCACAAGTTTCTCAAAGCCTATCAAAACTAAGGCAAGCCAGATGCTGAGAAACCCCACTGCAGCAATACATATTCTTTCTTAGAGTGATACTAGGACAAAGATTTCCAAATTACCAACAATAGCCTTCTGTTTTGGAACCTGCTCAGATGGATTTTTCAGGAAAATAAAAAGCACGAACAAACATGATACTTTTCTTAGGAGATAAGGGTCTATAAACCCACAGAATGCCAGATCAGGAAATTACAGTAGCTATTACAACATGTTACCAAAATAGCCTTGGGGGTTCTTATTCATGATAAAAGAACATGAAAGTAAGTTAAGTGATTGTGCTTTTTTTAGAGCTAAGCAAAATGTTTTAACTCAGCTCTCTGATTAAAATTCCACACATACTTTATCATTAGACTGCCAGGAATATAAAAATTTAAGGGAAAATGAAAATCAAGCAGGTTAAAATATTGTTGGCCATACGTGGAAGATGAAAATCTCAGTGAGAATTGAAGATTGGGTACACATATTCTAAACTTGTTTACAACAAGAATAACTTAATGTTACCCTTTAAGAAAGAATGCACTATTCTGCCTCTAAAACATTATATCCATCTATCTTTATGCCTATGTATTTGGAAGACAATTCTTGATGGTTCTCTCCTATTTCTGCACATGTGCACATATGACTTTCCTGTGTTTCAAAATTACTTTTCAAGGATGTCTGTATAGCATATAGCAGTACAAGATGAAGTCTCTTTCCTCGCAAAGGGAATGTTTGCTTAAAGCCTTGAGAGAAAGAGATAGTATCTCCCTCAGAAGCAATGGGCAGGCATGCTTACTGTCCATTATAAAAGATACAGGTTCCCTAAGTGCAGAGCCGTTCTATAACTCAACCCACTGAATGTGCAGGTCTCATCTGGCTTTCTTTATGTCACCCTGTGGAAGCTGGATTTTGCATAACTGGAGCAAAAATTGCTCATACTCTGGCTACTGCCATTGCTGTGAATATACTCTTTTGACTTAGGAGTCTTATGTCTTCTGCCTGAATCCATGCAACAGCAGCAGGCTAATTTGTTAGCTTGCAAGTAAGGTCAAATCTCAAGCCTTTAGCAACCTTGACATGTCTTAGATATGGCATTTGAGAACACAGTTTTATGGGTGTAATTGTTGTAATGACAGGGGATTGGCTTGTGTTTTCAAACTTTGGGATACTGATGCAATAATCACAACGTGCCTGGTGGCTCTTTGTACTCTTTATAAGAGAGGATACTTGAGAGAATTCTGGTTATATTCATACAGCTGTGGAAATACTAAAGTAACTACATTCATTCCAATTTAGTTGGTCTCAAAGGATACACAAAGAAGCAGGTTTCAATAGAAAAATTTCAGGGAGTCAGACTGGCCTCACATTCTGTTGCTGTGTTACCCCAGAGGAAACATCACATCATTGTTTGACTACAGGCTTTTTGTTAAGATAAAAATCTTAGGAAAGTAACAGTTGGGAGAGGGCTGGGGAAAAAGCCTCATTTTCAAGGTCTTATGGTGCCTTGAGAGATTCTGTTCCGATTCTGAAGAGAGAGAAATATTTGAAGGAACATTTGAGTTTCTCTTCTCTTCTGTGAGGAAGAGTACCTCATTTGCTTAGTGAGAGGAAACGCCTAAATTTTACAGGCCATGCTGATCAGGAGGTTGGACCTGTGCATTAAAACATTCAGCCCTGAAAACCCAGCATGCCAAACCTTGCTTCATGGTCTTTTGCGCTCAGATATGGGGCATAACTACATGCAAGCAGCTCAGCAGAAGCCCCAGACACATCTCTGCTGCCCAAGTTCCAATTTCTCAGTCTGAAATTGGATATAGTAGTAAGTCAGGACTGGAAAGGCATCAAAGCTTAGGCTTAAGGAAAAAAGAATTCTATGAAGACTTTAAATTTTTATTAATTAAAATCAAACTGATGTTAGAGGGTGATCTGCAGTTGGACTTTGCATTTGTTTTTCATTTGTCAAGAACTCAGAAATGAGATGTGATTAACACCAAAACCAACCTACAGTAATGAGAACACAAAGAAGGTCTTGCAACATAGTTCACTTTATGCCAAGTAAAGTCTTCCTATCATTCAACTCTTGTTTATGCCTTTCTGATGGGATCTCCATGATGTACTCAAATCAACATTTCCAAAGCACAAAGTGATCCTTCTAATGTTGTGCGTAGATACTTTAAATTGCTCCCCTATTCTTTTAGATAAAGGCCAGTTTTCCAAGAAGGGTGCAGAAAGTCTTTAAGTTACTGATGCCTGTTCATTTTCTTAGGCTCATTTCCTCTTCAGCTTTATTAAATGCCTTCCCCTTTGCAGCGTCCTTCAAGAATCAGGTCAGTGTCTCTTTTTCAAGCACATGCAATGCCCTTCTCTTCCTCAATTTAGTCTAAGTACTCTCCTGGTACACAGTCATAGCACTTACTATATTAAATTGCAAACATTTGTCTGCTTTTCTGTTTCCTAAAGTGGACTGAGTTCCTTGGGCATAGGAAGCTTAACACTCATTATTTGCACTCAGTCCAAATCCCAGCCCTCAGCCTCGAATAAATGCTTTTGGAATGATAGCTTCTTCATAGCCCAGCACCTAAATCATTGGGCTGCTTTCTAAATCCTGAGAAAGTGGTGGGAGTGGGGAGAGAGATTTCCCAAATAGACCTGTGGAAGGCGGAGCTGGAAATCTGCAGTTTTAAACATTTCCCTAGGTGATTATGACAACCCACCCAGTTGAGAACTTCTTCTCTATCTCCTGCTGTGTGAATTATTTACCTTTTGATTTGAGGAAACATTTTAATCTTCTCAGGCTTTCTCTCATCATTTCATACATGATTGTACTGGATGTTCCAGGTTAAACATTCTAAAATTCTAATAATATTAATAGTGAAGATTAAATGTTTGAATTAACCTGGTCATTGTAAGTTTTTCTTTTCCTCTATACCCAAAAATGTCTTCTTCAGGGCACATTTTTATAGCTGTTTCTCTGAGTGAAATCTTTGAACTGATTAAGTACTTATCAATGTGTGCCCAATTTGAATAGGTAGGTTGTATTCACATTGTTTGTTTGTCTAGTATTTTGTTCATTGACTATTTCCTTAGTAAACAATAGAGATAGTTACCATTTTCTTTTGAGAAAATATAGTATAGCATGTAAAGATTTAAAGTGTACAGTAAAATTATAAATTATGCTGTCAATTCTGTTGCCTTCCAAAGTCACATTCTATCAGGTTCCATAAGCTTTTTTGTAAAAATAATGAAATGATGATATATATTTGGGGTTACTCTCTGGTCCACATAAAAATAGGTAAACACAATCTCATAGATGTGGAGAATGTGAAAGTATCAATTCTGTTTTCCTTATTTCTTATAGTTTCCTTGCTTCATCTTCGTAAGTGTTCATAGCTCTATGAGCCAGAAGTATTACATTGTTATCAGCAAGTTAGATGAGAGCAGAAGTCATGGCTGCAAGTGTGCTGGCCTGGTTGTTTCACCTTTGATAATTCTGCTTATTTGTCCAATAAAGCAAAACTTCTGCCAATAGTACCAGGAATTGTAGCTGTTTATTCTTCTCCCCATCTCCACCAAGTGCCATCTCTTTTTAAACCCTTTAAAAACCTCTATTTAAAGCATCAGTTTTCAAAGAGTTTTTAAAAATTAATTAACTAATTAATTAATTTTTTGAGGAAGATTGGACCTGAGCTAACATCTGCTGCCAATCCTCCTCTTTTTGCTGAGGAAGATAAGCCCTGAGCTAACATCTATGCCCATCTTCCTCTATCTTGTATGTGGGACGCCTGTCACAGCATGGCTTGATGAGCAGTGTGTATGTCTGCACCCGGGATTCTAACTGTTGAATCCCAGGCCGCTGAAGTGGAGTATGCAAAGCTAACCGCCAACACTGGGCCAGCCCCTCAAAGGTTTTTAAATACTGACTGTATGGACCAGTATTGATGCAGGTATATCAAATCAAAACAATTTGACATTGATATTTATGAAACTAGAGATTACGAGATTAGTGTAGCAAATGCTGAAAAGTTCCTGTTTGGGTCCTAGATGCCCAATTCAAGTAGGGAATCTCATTTTTCCTAACAGAGATTATATCAGACAGTACTTCTGCTCTACTCTTTTAAAATTATAGCTACTTAGAAGGGACAAAGAAAATAGAAAAGAAACTAAAAACAGTGAAGGGGTTGTGGTTGGAGGAAAGTTATATTTGGACTAACTGTCCTGTGAGATTTAAAGTACCATGGTTATCTTTGGATTATCAATAGTGTGGTGATTAAAAAAAAATAGCCAGACAATTCTTTGATACTACTGCCTTCAGGTTGAGGGGTCTCTGTTCCCTTTCCTTAAATCTAGACAACCTTCTGACTACTTTGAGTAACACAGTATGGTAGAAGTGACTATATGACTTTCAAAACTAGGTCATAAAAGAGATGCACCTTCTTTTTTGTTCTCTCAACTATTGCTGCTTGAGATCTGAACTGAGAAGATTGAATCCAATGAAGACTGTAAAGAACCCAAACCTCATGGAGAGGGCATTTTAGGCATTCTGTTGACAGACCCAGTTGAACTTAGTGTTTCAATAATTTCAGACCAGCTGGCAGTCACGTGAGTGAAGAAACCTCCAGAGGATTCCAGACTCCATCCATCCAGCTACCCTAGCCTTTGAGTCTTTGCACCTGAGGTCCCAGACTTGAGGAGAAGAGACAAGCTGTCTCCTCTGGGATGAATTCTTCATGCACAGAAAATATGAGAGTAATAAATTTCTTGTATTGTGACGCTAAACTGTGGGGTAGCTGCAATATCAAAGTTACACTGGATGCTGGGAGAATAAAATTCTAAGCATAAAATATGTTATGTCTATTAGTAATAATATCTCTTAATATCCCCAACATTATCATTTTTGACTCTTTAGGCTAATGTAAAAATATAAATAGAAGCATATATACCTTTCTAATAATGTATATTTATACAATAATCATAGTCATGGTTAAGGTAAATACATAATTGTTTTAAACATTTTTTTAATTTTGGAATATGAGGATGAGTGCTTATAAATATTTTATTATTTCTATGTTCCTTCTGCCTAGTTCTAAACTATTTGAGGTTCTGCAAGCTAGTTTGGAAACGAAATAACAGGTATAGGTTCATGCTACTGAATTTATTCAGCCCTTGTCTACAATCTAGTATAAACATTTACCATGCTAATGCCTGTTTTTCTGATAATCTTAGTTAATATAGGCAAAAAGCAGTTGTTTGCCAGTTCTTAAATCACAGGTTTTCAGAGGCTGTTGACAGAGATGTAAATGTGAAGCAGTTTGGAACGATTCACAAAGCATTTCCCTAGAACTAAGAGTTTTTACAGGGTGAAAATTAGAACAGGATTTTTTTGTTGCTGTTGTTTTCTTTTGAGGAAGATTAGCCCTGAGCGAACTACTGCCAATCCTCCTCTTTTTGCTGAGGAAGACTGGCCCTGAGTTAACATCCATGCCCATCTTCCTCTACTTTATATGTGGGACGCCTACCACAGCATGGCTTGCCAAGTGGTGCCATGTCTGCACCAGGGATCTGAACCTGTGAACCCCAGGCTGCCAAGAAGCAGAATGTGCACCACTGGGCTGGCCCCAGTCAGAATTAAAGCATTAATGATTAGTTTATGGATTTCCATCCCAAATCTTAGCTGGGCTTATATGATGACATTTGTTCTGTTTTCCTCCAATTTCAAGATACCAAACAAAAAACACTGATAGACAATGATGATGTGAGTGATGGGAAACAAAAGAGGTAAGCACTATGTTTCCTCCATCTTTCAAAGCTGAGAGAGTTTCCAGGCACTAGTTCAGGAAAAGAGAACTCAGTCAGGGGCTTTATGAGGTAAACAGACACCGCTAAGAGTTCTGGGAGGAAAAGCCAAGGGCAGAGTACTGGAGAGGTGAGCGTTACATGTATCAAGTCTAGAGATCTGAAGATGAGACCTCTCAAGTATTCATCTGAGCATTCATTAGTGCAGGCATGTGGGAAAGCACCAGGGACTGGGGGAGGAAGCACACTTGAAAGTTAGAGGTAGTAGTGCCTGGTGTCAGGATAATGCTTATTCCCAACAGTCAGATTGAAAAGCTCATGATTCATTGGGGAGAGTATTTAGAAGGGTCCCTGTCTCAGTGGTGGGAAATGTTAAAGCTAGACTGGGCACTGTCCTGGTCCTGCCTAAAACATCTTAAAGCAAAAATTGAGAGTATCCAGCTGCTTCCAAGTAACCTAGTTGTGTCACACAGGAATGTTCAGGAATATTTCTAAGAACACACAAACACCCAGCTCCCAACCTGGTAAATTCCACAACTCATAGCATCCAGTTAGAAGTTAGCAGGCATTCAAAGAGCAAAGAAGAAAATTGTGACTCATAATAAGGTAAACAAAATTGAATCAATTGGAACTCAACCCATAGATTGACCTGACATAGGTGTTAGAATTAGGATATAAGAATTTCTAAATGGTTATTTTACCTGTGGTCTAACTTCAGAAAGTTAAGAGACTCAGAAGATATAAAAAAGCCTGCTCTACAATTTCTAAAGATGAAAATTACAAGGTCCAAGGTGAAAAATACACTGGGTGGGATTAAAAGTGGATTAGACATTAAAAAGAAAAGATCACTGAACTTGATTACATGGCTATGGAAAATATTCAAAATGAAACAAAGCAAGCAAAGAGAATAATAAAATGAACAAAGAATTAGTGAGGCAAAGGACAATATCAAGAAGCCAACCATATGTGTAATTGGAACATTCAAAAGAAGGGAAAGAAAGAGATAAGAGAAAAATACATTTGAAGAAATTATGGCCAAAGATTTTCCGAAGATGTAGAAAACTAAAAATCTATAGATACATGAAGTTCAACAAACCACAAGCACAAGATGTGAAGAAAACTACAAGTCACAGTACCAAAACCAATGATAAAGATGGAACTTTAAAAGCAACTGAACTAAACTCGGGAAATTTGAACAAGTTCAGCAGAATGAACCCATTTAAATATCCTATATGGGATATTGAACTATAGTTTGTACAATGCCATCTTTGGGGGAAATGGTAAAAGAAACATGAGATCTTTTTGTATAATTTCTTACAATGGCATATAATGTAAAATGATTTCAAAATATAAAGTTAATTAGAAAAAGCAACCAGAAGAAAACTCCTTATGTAAAAGGAATAATGGTAAGGTTTACAATAGATTTTTCACTGGAAACACTGTAAGTGAAAAGAGAATGAAGCCATCTCTCTGAAATGTTGAAAAAAATATGCCAACATACAGTTATATACCCATTTGAAAATAGCCTTCCTAAAGAAAAAAAATCATTATAAATTGAACTTCATAAAATTCAATAATTACTTCTCTTTGAAAGACACATTTAAGGGCATGAAAAGACAAGCCACAGACTGGGAGATAATATTTAAAAATCTCATATTTGACTAAAGATTAGTGTCTAGAACAAATAAAGAACCATCAAAACTCATTAACAAGAAAACAAACAACAGAATTTTTTAAATGGGCAAATTATTTAAACAGACCCTACACCAAAGGAGATGAATGTATGGAAAATAAGCACATGAAAATATGCACATGTCATTAATCATTAGAGAAATGCAAATTAAAATAATAATTAGATACTAGAACACATCTACTGGAGTGGTTAAAATTAAAAAGACTGACCACACTAAGTATTGGTGAAGATGTGGAGGAATTGGATCTTCATACACTTCTGATGGGAATATGAAATGTTAAACACTTTGGAAGACTTTTTCAATTCTGTAAAAAGATAAATATACACTTACTGTATGATACAGCCATTCCATTCATAGGTTTTTATGCAAGAGAAAAGGTAGCATATAATCATACAGACTTGCAAAAGAATTTCCATAGAAGCTTTATTTATAATACGCAATAACTGGAATTAATCCATATGTCCTTCAAAGGATGAATGAATAAACAAAATCTGGTATATGCATACAATATAATACTACTCAGACATAAAAAGGGGTAAACTTTCAATATACATGTATCTTAGATGGAACTCAAAACGATTAAGCCAAATCTGCCCCCTAGGAAAAGAGCATACATGTATGATTTCAGTTGTGAGAATTTCTAGGAATTGTAAACTAATCTGCAGTGACAGAAAGCATGTCAGGTGTTTGTGAAGAGGGCGGTGGAGGGAGGAATGGAAGAAGAAGTTACAAATGGGCACATGGAAACTTTGGGAGTAAGGGGTATGTTAACTATCTGGTTTTATGAGTGTGTACATACATCAAACTTATCAACTCGCACTCTTAATGCACAGTCAATTCTACCATGATAAACCACTTTATAAAATAAAATTTAAAAAATATGTCCTTACAAATGGTAAGTTCATCAGCTTTAGATAGTTTAGGTCTGCCTTAATGGTACTAGATTTTAGGAATCATATATTAAACTTCATGAATTCAAAACATTTCCAAAAAATCGATTTCATTACCTTAACATTGCTATGTTAGAATCTTTGAATTAATTTTCCTTCTTTTTTAAAATTATATTTAACATTGAAAACAAACCAAAACATTCTGCCTTTTAAGGGGCTGAGAAATGGTTTATTAGTTCTAAATCAATTTTTGTGCTCCTAAAGTCATTGAATTAGAAAACCTTGTTTTTTTTTTTTTTAAGTATTTCAGGTATACTTCCTTCAATTTTTACAGTATTTAATTGTAACATTCCAAAGATTTCTCGTGTTATCAAAGTTGCATTTCCTAATTAGTGAAGTCAAAAATGATTAGCATATGTTTGCATTCCACTGACTAGCCTGCCTCTACAGATGGATTTCAGAGCGTCAGAGAACTAAAACTTTCATACCTCATACTACCACTCTATTAAAATGCATATGGCTTCAACAGATCTGTGATTACCCTTTAATTTTACAACTATAGTATATATATAGACAAACCAGAAAGAATCAATTTATTATATACTGTATGATAGGCTGAATTTGTTCAACCTATTATGCTCCTCTGTTCTATAAAATGAGACCAAGATGGATTTCCTGAATTGGTTTGTGTGAATCATTGTAAGCTATTTGATTATTTTTCCTGCTCAGACCTGTTTACCTTAGCCTATGTTAACAAGCCTTTTTTCTTTAAAAGCAGTCTAATGACTGTAGTGGGGACTTTCATCCGCCATCACATATTGCACCTGGAAGTGCTGAAACAATAATTCAAGGCGACTGATTGACAGTGACTGCTACCAAATTAGCATTTCCGTGGAAGCCAGCATCAGTTATTGTCAACAGACATTATCCATGTCGGAGACTTTCTGAACTGCTTTTCAACACAGGCCAAATTACTCAGTATGCAAGGAAACAGAAGAAACTTTGTCTGAATACCGTATTAGGACAGAAGCAAGGATCTTGTGTTCTTTCACACTATATAGTGTTCTTTAAATTGTAAAAGGTAAAACAGAACAGATACTTTGTGTGTCAGACATTACGTCTTGTAGTGGGATGATTTAAATTTAGCATATTTAATAAATAGCATATACATTGAATTGAGAAAATTTAAATTTTAAAGCTGAGTGATTAATGGACTGTCAATACATCTGTCATGAAACTAACAAACTGTGTGAGGGTTGGATCTGAGCAAAAGTGAAATGACAAGAATAACATCTTATGATAAGGAATGACAGTGAACTGCTTGTATTTTAAAGCTTTTGTATGTCAAAGCAAAAATGCATCCATATTTAAATGCTGAGTCTGAGAGCTAAAAGGGATTTGAGATACCATGTAGTGAAAATATCTGTATATGAATAGGAAACTAAAACCAGAGATATTCATGACCTATTCAGTGTTAAATCATCAAATACAAAGACATCAGGACTAGAATTGGGGTATCTAAACTTATATCTTAGTGTTCTATCCATTTCCAAACACACACACACAAATGTTCTGCTCTAATGTTCCCTTCCATTTGTATTAGCCCCATTTAAACTCAGTTCAATAATAAACTTCAGGGTTACTTGATTTAAAATTTTGCATTAATACTAGTGCTTAGAACTTCCCAACTCTTCAAAATCAGCTTTGCCTGATGTCAAACATGTCAATGAACTATTTTTATTTCTTTTGTTTTTGCACAGTACATGGCAATCCTGAAACAACTAAACATGTATCATGTGGTTAATATTGGAGGGATTAGGGAACCAAAGTCACAATTTAGTATAGGGAACAGAATTCTGAATCAAATATAATTATAATGGAGGTTCTATGTTGACTGAATAAAATTTTTGTTATCTTAGATAAAGATACTTCACACAGTAATAGACAGACTTTAGTTCTATTCAAATGAAGCTAATGACTACTCTATACATATATCTATATAGACCATACATACCATAAATTAAGTTAGTTTCCAAATCACTGAAAATAATTATGATATTTTGGATATGTGCCTTATATTATTTATATAACAACAAGGTAAATTTTATATTTGAGAAATTCCCTAGGTGGATTGTTCCATTTTTTTACTGGATATTTCCAACTTGGATGATTAGATGTCTTAGTAATACCTGGCCACTGGCATTTCCAAATTAAATTAATCATCTTTACTTGGAAATACTTCACTTCATCCTGTTTTAATAATTGGAAATTCCACTATCCTACCACTATACCTAGAACTCTATAGTTTTTTCTTTTTAAATTTTTTCTTCTTACTACTATAATAACTTTCTTTAGTCACCAAGTTTTAAAAACCTCTCTAATATCATGTCATACATGGGAAATATTTTATCTTCTCCCTTTAATGGAAAACATACTAATTTCATTTATACTGTAATCATTTTTTAAAAAATCGCATACATACATGAATAACCATTATAGGGAATAAAGAAAAATTAGGAGAGGTAGTTTATTAGAAGGATGGAAATCTGTTTGATATTATCTTTTGGTTTAAAATTTTTAAAGTTGTCTCATTTTTATCACTGAAGCTCCCATTTTTATGCCCATATAATAAAGGAAAAAGATATATTTTTCAGTCATAAGTGACATTGTTAGTTCTTATTGCATCCAGAGTTTTCTAAGCAGACTGTCCCTCCAATCTGGCTAAGATAATACCAAAATGTCTATATTAGTAATATAACTGGTATGATCTAATTCATCTGATTTGGATATGAATAAATATGGTTACTTTTCTTTCCATTTTGTAATTAATTGCCACAAGCTACCTATTCTTATTCATAGAAACCCAGTATTGCTACCATAAATTATCCAATAATTCTTGGATTTACTCAGTCAAAAGGAGGAAACTCTGCTTCTATACACCAAGCAGATGGATCTTTATGTTGTTGTGATATTGGCATTGAAAATGGGTCCAGCTCATTCTGATTTAATGCCTTCTGGTCTTCTGCATCCTTGTTGTTCTTGCATCTCCAGGTGGCTACACCTGTTACACTGACATCTCACATTTTGACTCACAGGATTACAACTCTTGAATACAAGTTTAATGATAGTTGACTGAGTCAAGAAGCCAAAGAACAAGGTAAGCCCCCAAAATTTACAATGTAGAAAATAATAAAGAAATGATCATAAATTAGTCAAAAAGAAACAGATGAATGAATGTGGGATTGGCATAGGGCATGAGAAACTGCAGAGGAAAACTGTGATTAACATTTCAAAACATTTTCCAACCACACTGTTCCCTTTACTGACTAACATGACAATTCCACTGAAGATAATCTAAACTCCTTTCTTGTGAATCTGCTATGCTCATTTCATTCAAAAAGAAATTCTTCCCATACAAAATACTTCTCACCTCTCTACTGCTATGCTTTCTTAGGTATGCAGAAATTTTAGAAAACATGATTTTATTTCAAATTATTAGAGAATATTAAATAATACCATGGTTTGATAAAATAAAATTCAAAATATGTTAAAATAAAATTTATTCAATTTAACACAGTACTTAAATTTTCTATTTATTGAAAGCAAATGTGATAAACACTGGAAGGAAAAGAAAAATGAGTAAAGCCAACTCTTTGTGCTCAGAGAATTTATAATCTAGTAATGAAGGTAAGATTTAAATAAATATGTTACAATGATTGTATTTATGGGTGCCATGATTAAAAGAACAACAAAATAATATCACCATTCAATAGAGAGGGCAATTATTTTTGCTTGAATAATTATGAAACAATTCATAATTTGAAGTGATTTATGAATTAAAAATGATTATTATATACCAGCACAAAGACTTTTTTTAAATGAAGAAACAAAACATCTACCTCAAAATTAGTGTGCTTTCAAAGGGCACACTGATGATAATATATTTAATCAGTCTCGATCAAAAATGGAAAGCAAGATACACTACTTAGGATAAATATGAAAGTGTACTATTGAAATATACAAGTATTTTATAGGAAGCCAACACTCTGAATTAATGGAAAATTAACAATTTACCAAGAAGATACGATTGTTACAAGTGATGGCTTTATATAAGGTAGTGTAAATATAAGATTTCTATTAAATTAGTCAGCCAGGGCTGCCATAACAAAAACCATCCACAGACTGGATGGTTTAAACAACTAAAATTTATTTTCTCAAAGACTGGAGGCTGGAAGTCTAAGATCAAAGGGTAGGCAGATTGGGTTTCTCTGGAGAGCTCTCTCCTTGGCTTACAGATGGCTACCTCCTTGCTTTATCCTCATAGGGCCTTTTCCATGTTTGTGTGTATGTATGCTCTTTCAGAATCTCTTTCCCTTCTTAAAATGATGCTACTCCTATTGGATTAGGATTAGGGCCTCACCTTTAAGACTTCATTTTATCTTAACTACCTCCTTAAATGCCCTATCTCCAAATACAGTCACATTGGGGATTAAGCCTTCAGCCTATGAATTTGGGGGGACATAATTCAGTCTGTAACATCTATAATGGATTTTTCTGAAAACAGAGTGTAGTAACGTAGGCAGCAGAAGTGGATGGAATGGATGAACCCTAGATTTGGTGACAGAGTGAAAGGTAGAAATGAGGAGGGACTGAAGAGTCTCAAATAATTCTGAGGCTTCTGCTTGCATGGGCTGAGAAGCCATTTACAAAGATATGGATTTTAGTATGTGAACAACCATGAAAGAAGATATACTATAAGGTTTCGAGCAAATAAATGATCTGATGCTCTCAAAAAGTACTAACCAAGAGTGTATGGACACAAAGACTAGATCATTTCAGATCAAATATATTTCCTTTTATGTAAGTTTATTAAGCTATTAAGTTGGGTAATTTATTAGATACAGTACATGTGGATTTCAGAAAGGCATTTCACAAGATCTCACATGATGTCTTTGGGAACAAGAAGTCATTTTGATGGAAGACAGGGCATTGGGGCAGAATTGTCGATGGTTGATCACATTCAGAAAGAGCTAAAATTACTGAAAATTCTATCAAGAGAGAAGGTTGTAGTAGCATTCAACAGAGGTTTTCCCCTATGCTCTGTTTCACATTTTTACCAATGACTTGGATGATTAAAATTGCAGCCATCACAAAACTGGAAGTGACAGCTATTGTAGTGGATGGCAGATATCAGATGCAAATAAAAAACAAAGGGTATCAGATGTCCTGTGAGAGTTACATCTGAAAATCAACACAATGTATCAAAGCAGGTTTATACAAAGTCACCTCAAAAATAGGCAAGGTTTCAGGCTTCAAAGACTTAGTCATGACTTGGTGGAATGCATTATGTTATTTCAGAAAAAAATATGTCAATCAAAAGTATGAAGTATCCATCATGGGAGTGTAGAAAAGGGAGAGTCACAGAGCCAAGCACTGGCTGGTGCATTCTAGCTCTGGTCAGAGGAAATTGAATCTTAACCAATGAGTTTCAAATATTCATATTCCATTAGCAAGGTGATTATTATTAATATTTTGGGTAAACATATTCATTTACGTTATCCTGATGCCAATAAATATGAGATTCTTCTAACTATGTTTATCCTTATAAAATTATCTTAAAACAACCTTCTGATTATGCTATTCTTTTCTGTTATGTGTCTGCCTACAGGGAGGGAATAAACTAATACAGAGTCAAAGATTCCCTTTTTTAAGAGTTATATTTTATTTTAAATACGTAAATTGTTGTTCTGGTTTTAAGATTACTTCTAAGAGCTTGGTTAATTTATTTCACAAGTCAGAAATGGACCCATTCTGGGTATAATTATACAATCAGTTTTCTGACCCTGCAAATATGAGGGTCAGATCCTCAATCACGGTAAATTCATGAATATGTGAGTACCATAATGAGAGGCCCCTTGAGGGATAACCTCTGACCACTCCCAGGAGACATACCACACAGCATAGCATTGTCATTTGCTATTCAAGGTCAATAATTGATCTAATTTTTTTATTTCCAGCATGTATTCAAAATCAACTATGGAAAAAATGTGACAGTAATCCACATCAATACACATGGAAATGATTTAAAGCTTTTCTGATAACAAGACCAATAAAATAATAACAATGTGAAAGGAAAAAAACTATTGCACTTTTAACAACATTCATTGACTCAATATACAGATAAAAGAATACAGAAAACTTTACGCTGTTCAAACCTATATTGTAGTATGTAGTTCTGATAAAATATTTTAAGAAAGACTTTAAATGAAATTCTGTTAAGAAAGAAGCAGCTAGAATTAGGTGAAAGTAATTTAACATATAATTAACATATAATACATTGTTATGAAAATTAAGTGCATGCCAAGTGTGCAAGGCATAAAACAATATACACTGTATACCCCATCATCTAACTTAATTATTATTGCCAATACTGTTAAAGTCCCCTCCTCAATCTATTTCCTTTACTCGCCTCACAGAAATTTCTTCTATCTTGAATTTTATGTGTATCATTCTGATTCATACTCTATAACTTTGCTCCATACATAGGCATTTATAAAGATATTGTAGTGTCATTTTGTATGTTTTTAAACTTCAGAGAAGTTGAACTCACAATATATGTCCTCTGCAACTTATTTTTTTTCAAAATTATATCTGTAAAGTTCATAAACTTTAACGTCATGCTATTTTTTTCCTATTCACTTCTGTTCAGTACTCCATTATATAAAACTGTATGAATACGTGAATTCACTTGTTATTCTCTGCGAACAGATATACAGGTAGGTCCCCCCTTCTTTTTCCTACTATAAATGATGCTATGCACACCCACGTACATGTCTCTTGTATATTTTGAGTTTCTCTAGTGTACATGCCAGGAACAGAATGGCTGGCTTACGGAATTATACGCTTCTTTGATTTTAATGCACTTTGGCGATCATCTCCTAATGTGTATTACTCTGGTACTCTAACCACAAATGAATATGGTAACTGTTTCACAAACTCACCAACACTTGATACTGTGTTTTCTGTCATCACGACAAATGTGAAAATATATCTCATAGTGGTTTGAATTTGCAATTCTGTAATTACTAACGAGGTTGAACATATTATTTGTTTTATAAACTTTTGATGTTTTGCTTTCTGTGTATTATTTTTCATAACTTTTGTCCTTTCCAGTTGAGTTGTTCTTTTTCTTGGCGATATGATGCAATTATCTATGCATACCATATATTAGCCTTTTGCTGTTCTTTACATACGTTATCAGGATTCAATTTTTTAAAAATAAACTTTATATTACTTAATAAACTTTGATTTACAGAAAAATTGCAAAGGTAATACAAAGAGTTCCTATACATCCTGAATCAAAGCACCCCATTGTTAACATCTTACATTGCTATGGTATATTTGCCAAACTAAGAAACTGACATTGACACATTATCATACATTACTTAGATTTCACCAGTTTTTCCATTAATGCCGTCTTTCTGCTTCAAGATCCAATGCAGAGTGCCACTTTGCATTTGTCACATCTCCCCAGCCTCTTCTGGTCTGTGAAAGTTTCCCAGTCTTTCCTCAAATTTCATGGCATTCATAGTCTTGAGCATTGCTTAAAATATCTGTAAAATGTTCCTCGATATTGGTTTGTCTGTTTTCTCATGATTAGATCAAACTACAGACTTCTGGAAAGAGGTGAAGTGCCCTTTTCATCATATTATATCATGTATGCATGATATCACATGACATAATTGTTAACCGTCACTTAATTAAGGTAGTGTTTGCCAAATTTCTCCACTGCAAAATTACTATTTTGCTTATGCTTTTCCGACTTTTTTATTTGGAACTACATCATTAATCTAGCTCACCTTCAAGGCGGTCTAGGAGGTGGGAATTAAACTTCATCTCAAGTAGTGGGGAGTACATACACATATTGTTTGTAATTATTATGTGAGAAAATTTATATCTCTCCCCATATATTAACTCATCTATTGTCTGTGAAAGAAATTGTAGGTACATACACACACATAAACTAGGTTTTAAGGGTAAAACGATTTCTAATTTGTAGGAAAAGGATTAAATGCGTTTGTTTTCTGAAAAGAGTTATTTTGTACTTTGTTTTCTATTAAAATGTATTTAGTTTTTTTAAAAAATAGACATGTATATTTATTTTCCACTTTGGGTTATAATTAAATACTATGTTATTTTTTTGTGTGTAAGTTGTTCCAGCTTTGGCCATTGGCAGCTTTTCCAGCTTGGTTTCTGTGTCTTTCTGATATGCCTGATCTTCATCATTTTTGATCATTTCCTAACATTCTGGTCCTAAAAGATACTCCAAGGTGCCGTAGTGTATTTTCCTTACCCCAGGAATAGATTCCACCGTTTCTCCAAAATACTCTGGTTGCTTTGATTGGAAAATGTATTTACATACAAAAAGCTGAGCAATAACTGTGCTCAATGCCACCGAGTTGCTTCTAGGTCCTCCCAGCAGACAGAGTTAGTAATATATATGTCATATATACAATACCAAGTATATGCATATGTCTATGTTTCTGTAGCTATTCAACTGTATATGCATTGAGTTAAACATGAGTTCAGATTTATGTCTCCAGCCCAGTACCACAGAGTTTATTCTGGAATGTTTTCTCGATTATCTGTAAATTCTCTTTCCAACAGTGAGAAAAATGATTCCACAGATTAAACTTTTCTTCTTTCTATAATGATATCCAATTGCCCCCTTCATTGTTAACCGTATTATATATCATATTTCAGAATATGTTAGAGTGTGTTCCTGGGATCCCTATTTTATTCCTTTGGTTTGTTTGTTTATTCCTGTGCCAATACCACACTCCTTTGTGGACTAGAACATTATAATAGTCTGTGACATTTTACACTGCAAAGTTTATGCCTTATTTTTCTGTTTGATAAATATTTGGGCTAATCTTGGTCATTTGAACCTCTATAGGAATTTTACAGTTATCTCATCTGGTTCTTTGAAAAATCTCATCACAATTTGTAGATTTATTTGAATACAATTCAGATGCTTAATACATTGAGTTTCCCTACTCACTAATAAAATCTCACTCCATTTATCTGAGTAGTCTTTAATGTCTTTTAATGAAATTACATTTTTACATAAATTGTATGCTTATCTTTTGTTAGATTTTTTGCTAAATAACTCTTTATGTAATAAATAATATCTACTTATATATTTTCTAAGTCCTGCTAGTATTTAACCCTGAGATTGATCTTTTTATATTAACCATGTATCTAGACACCTTGCCAAACTTATTTTTAATTTTTTTCTATGTAGATAATCCTACAATATTCAAAGAGTGACTGTTTTAATTCTTATTTTCCAGTTTTTACAAAAGTACTTTCTTTTATTTGGATTATAACGGCTACAACTTTTAGTAGAGTGTTGAATAGGAAAAATCATAGATTGTTATGTTTCATTTCTGGTTTTCCAAGGTATACTTGAACTGCTACCATTAAATATTAAAGTAAGTTTACGTATGTGTGTGTGTGTGTGTATGTGTGTACATACACACAAACATGCATGCATTCTACTTTCAAACAGACAGGCTGAAAACAAAGAAAAACTATACATATTGTTTATCAGGTAAATGAATTTTCTGTCTTTTCTTGGTTTGCTAAGACTTTTTAAAAGTTAATACAGAGGATTGATTTATGTAGAATATTATGCTGACGTGATCACATAGATTTTCTCCCTTACACCATTATTTTGACCAATGACATGCACAGGTTTTATGGTTATATTAATAGATTTTCTTGCATCACTGGAACACTCACAACATGTTCATAAGTATAATTATTTTATACAGTTGTGTTTTCAGTTTGCTTATATTCAGGATTTCTTATCTATGCTTATAATTTATATTATATGGTAATTTACCTTTCTTATACTCATTTTCTGATTTAAGTAGTAAAATACATTCTAGTGTCAAAAATATATCGTGGATGGGGCTGGCCCCGTGGCTGAGTGGTTAAGTTCGCGCGCTCCGCTGCAGGCGGCCCAGTGTTTCGTTAGTTCAAATCCTGGGCGCCGACATGGCACTGCTCATCAGACCACGCTGAGGCAGCATCCCACATGCCACAACTAGAAGAACCCACAACGAAGAATACACAACTATGTACTGGGGGCCTTTGGGGAGAAAAAGGAAAAAATAAAATCTTTGGAAAAAAAAACATATATCGTGGACTGTTTCATTTTGTCCTATTTTCTGGAATAATTTTAAAAAATCTTGATATTCCTAGTTTTTTGAATGTCTGATAAACTCTTCTTTTAAAACCTTCTGTGCTCAGTGAATTTGATAGATGGATTTTAAACTAATGATTAAATTTCTGTAAGAGTGATAAGACAATAAAGGGTTTCTATTTTTATATTGAGTATTACTAAATAATTATATTTTTCTATAAAAGGCTTCATTTTTCTTAGTTTTCAAATATATTTCATTGATTACATTTTTAATATCTGTGTTATATAATTTTTTTAGACCCTATTTCATTATTATTATTGTTGCTAACATTAATCTATGTCTCAGTTTTTCTTGATTGGTACTGTTGACACTTTGTCTATTCAATTAGTTTTTTTCAAAAATCTAACTATTTATTATGTTTCAGCTCTCTATTTTATCTTTGTATTATATTACCTTAATATGTTTTTTCATTTTCCTATCCCATTTTTGTATTTATTATGCAAAAAACAACAGAAAAAATCCTACTCTTTAATTTTGATACTCAGCCTATTAATTTTATCCTTTGTTAATTGTTAGTAAAGACATCTTAATGATTTTCACCTCTTTCCTAACACAATGTTGACCACATCTTTCATGTTTGGTAATATTGTAAAATTTTCCATGCCTGCTGATTTTGGTGAACAGATTTTAAACTACTGCATGTATTACATTACAATCTTTCCTAATTTGTTTATTCATGATTTTTCTATTTATTTCCTAATTTATTTATTTAAGAAATCTCCATTATAATTTCTTCTTTGATCTACCAGTCATTTACAAAGTGAGTTTTTATATTTTTAAACATATTTTGTTTCTAATTTTGTTGATGTTGCCATTGTTGTTTATTTAATTGCATTATAGTGAGAAATACAGTCTGATTTTTAAAAATTTGTTGATACTTGAGTAGTATGTGATCAATTCATAATTCTAATGTGTATATCTGAAATAGATATGAATTACATTATTATAGTATGCAGTGTCCTCTACATGCCTTTCAAACCAAGATTTTTTATCTTGTTTTTCAATTCTTTTATATGTTTACTGGTTTTGTATCTGCTTGATCTATAAATTACTCAGAGATATATTTTCTAAATTTCTAATAAGATTGCAAACATTAGAATTTCCACTTGTGTTACATCAACTTGTACTTTTTATATATTTTAAATACAATTTTCATTAAAGTAAAACATAAAGTATGCAAATCATATGTATGTACTTAAATATAAAAGTTGTTACTATCTACTTAATCATCAAACATTTAAGGGAATAGAATACTATTACTACCACAGAAACCTAGTTAATCCTTTTAGAATATGTTCACCACCCTGATTTAAATTACCAGAAATTATTTTTGCATGCTTCATGAAAATTATACATTATATATTCTTTTTTGTCTTGATATGACATTATGTTTGTGAGACTCATCCATGTGTGGTATAACAATAATTTGTTCATTTTAATTCTGTACATTATTCCAATAGTAAAACAGATCAATATACCACAGTGTATTTGTCTATTCTTTTGTTTTGGTTGTGTATGCAAAATACTGCTATAAACATTCCTTTAAACATCCTCTTGTGCACAGATATACGTATTTCAATTGGGTTCCTCTTTAGATAGTACTGGTGCATAGGTTATGAAAATCTTCATATTTTAATCAATATTGTTAATCAGCCTCTGAAGGTGATTTACCAAATTACAGTAGGAGATGTAATATATGAGAGTTCTCATTACCCTCCATTCTCACTAATATTTGGCACTATCAATCTTTTAATTTCAACTCTTCTGATGGGTGATTTTTGATTTCCCATAGTTTTTCTTTTTATTTCCTTAAGATTAATGATGAGCATTTTTCAAATATTTATTGGCTTCTTAGATTTTACGTTTAAATTTTTCATTTGTACTTTAAATTTTTCACTGATTTGAAAGAGCTCTTGATATATTCTTGTTAGGAATTTTTATTGAATAAATGTGTTCCAAATAACTTATATTACCCTATGGCCCATTTATGCCATTTTATGATGCTGTTAGTGGTATCTTTGATGAATTAATATTTCTAATAATATTTGTCTCCCATGTCTTTTCTGTTGTGAATCAAATATCCTTATGTTTGTGCTTTTGTTTCTAGAAACTAAACTTTATGCATTATTTATTTTAAAACTATGCTAAATGGTACACATACTTTTGAAACTGTCATTTTTTGATGATAATTTGAAATGTTATTCCAATAATTTTATGTTATTTCATAACTTTTATTGCATTGATACAATCTCCTTTACATCCAGCAATATTTTACCATGAAGGTATACTAACTTGGTTGAAAACATTTTATAAATACTTTTATATTCTTCTTTGTAATTCTTTTATTTTTAAAATCATTCTGATGCATTCAATATAGGAACACCTAACTATATAAAGCAAATATTAATAGACATAAAGGGAGAGATAGACAGCAATCACATAATAGTAAGGAACTTAAATATCCCACTTTCAATAACGAATAGATCATCCAGACATAAAATCAATAAGGATGCACTGGACTTAAACTACATGTTAGACCATATGTACTTCAGAGATATTTACAGAATATTCTGTCAAACAAAAGTAGAATACACATTCTTCTAAAGTGTACATGGAACATTTTCTAGGATAGGTTATGTGTTAGGCCACAAAATAAGTCTTAATAAATTTTAGAAGATTGAAATCATACTAAGCATCTCTTCAATCACAAAGATATGAAACTGGAAATCAATTACAAGAAGCTAGAAAATTCAAAAATATGTGGAGATTAAACAACATGTTACTGAGCAACCAATGAGTCAAAGAGAAAATCAAAAGAGAAATCTGGCCAGCCCCAGGGGCCTAGTAGTTAAGTTTGGTACACTCTGCTTTGGCAGCCCAGGTCTGGTTTCTGGGTGGGACCTACACCACTTATCTATCAGTAGCCATGCTGTGGCAGTGGCTGATATACAACAAGAGGAAGATTGGCAACAGACATTAGTTCAGGGTGAATCTTCCTCAGTGGAAAAAAAAAAGAGAGAGAAATCAAAAAATATCTTGAGATAAATAAAAACAGAAATACAACATACCAAAACTTATGAGATGCAGCACAAGCAGTTCTAAGAGAGAAGTTGATAGCAATGAACACCTACATTAAGAAAATAAAAGGAGCTTAAATAAACATCTAGCTTTATACCTCAAGAAACTAGAAAAAGAAGAGCAAATGAAGCCCGAAGTTAGTAGAAGGAAGAAAATAATGAAGACTTGAATGGAAATAAATGAAATAGAGAACAAAAAGGACAATGGAAAAGATCAATGAAACTAAGAGCTTCTTTCTTGAAAAGCTAATCAAAATAGACAAATCTTTATCTAGACGTACCAAAGAAAAATGAGAGAGGACTCATATGAATGAAATCAGCAATGAAAGAGGAAATGATAACACAGACATACAAAGGATCACAAGAGACTCCTATGAACAATTATATGCTGACAAATTTGACAAGCTAGAAGAAATGGATAAATTCCTAGAAGCATAAAACCTACCAAGACTGAATCATAAAGAAACAGAAAATCTGAACAGACAAATTATTAGTAAGGAGATTGAATCGGTAATCAACAAACTCCCACAAACAAAAGTCCAGGACCAGATGGTTTCACAGGTGAATTCTATCAAACTTTTGAAGAAGAAGTAATACCAATCCTTCTCAAACTCTTGAAAAAAAATTAAAAAAAAAAATAGAAGAGGAGAGAACACTTTCAAACTCATTTCCTGAGTCCAGCATCACCCTGATACCAAAACTGGACAAGGACATCACACAAAAACAAAATCACAGGTCAACATCCCTGATGACTATAGATGTAAAAATCCTCAATAAATATTAGTGAACTGAATCCAACAGTACCTTAAAAGGATCACACACCATAATCAAGTAGGATTTATTCCATGGATGGAAAGATTTTCCATCTGCAAATCAATCAGTGTGATACACCCTGTTCACAAAATGAAGGATAAAGATCATGTGATCAACTCAATAGATGCAGGAAAAACATTGGACAAAAGTCAATATCCATTCATGACAAAATCTCTCAAAAAAATGTGTATAAAGGAAACACACCTCAATATAATAAAATCCGTATGACAAACCCACAACTAACATGTGCTCAATGGTGAAAAACTGAAAGCTTTTCCTCTGTTATGAGGATAAGAGAAGGCTGCCCACTCTCACCACTTTTATTCAACAGGGTATTGGAAGCTCTAGGCAGAGCAATTATGCAAAAAGGAAAAAAAGAAGAAGAAATAAAAGTCATCTAAATTAGAAAGAAAGAATTAAAACTGTTTCCATTTGCAGATGGTATATTATGTATAGACAGCCCTAAAAGCTTCCCCAAAAAACTAGCAGAATAAACAAACGTAGTATGTTTCAGGACACAAAATCAATATACAAAAACTGGTTGCATTCCTATACACAAATAATGAACTATAAGAAAGATAAATTAAGGAAACAATCACATTTACAATAGAATCAAAAAGAATAAAATACAGAGGAATAAATTTCACGAGGGAGGTGAAAGATCTGTGCACTGAAACCTTAAGACAATGATGAAAGAAATTGAAGACACTAATAAATGGAAAGATATTGCAGGCTCATTGGATTAGAAGAATTAATACCCTTAAAATTCTAAACTACCCAAAGTGAGCCACAGATTTAATGAAATCCCTATCAAAATTCATACTGCATTTTTCACGTAAATAGAAAACACAGTCCTAAAATTTGTATGGAAACACACAAGACCTCAAATAGCCAAAACAATCTTTTTTTTTTTTTAAGATTTTATTTTTTCCTTTTTCTCCGCAAAGCCCCCCGGTACATAGTTGTGTATTCTTTGTTGTGGGTTCTTCTAGTTGTGGCATGTGGGACGCTGCCTCAGCGTGGTCTGATGAGCAGTGCCATGTCCGCGCCCAGGATTTGAACTAACGAAACACTGGGCCGCCTGCAGCGGAGCGTGCGAACTTAACCACTCGGCCACAGGGCCAGCCCCTAGCCAAAACAATCTTGAGAAAGAATGTTGGAGGCATCATACTTTTTGATTTCAAACTATATTACAAAGCTATTATAATCAAATCAGTATGGTATTGAGATAAAAACAGATACATAGATCAATGGAATAGAACAGAGTCCAGAAATAAGCCCATATGTGTGTGGTCAATTAACTTACGATAAAGGAACCAAGAATATATAATGGAGAAAAAATAGTTTCTTCAATAAATGGTTTTGGGAAAACTGGATAACTACATGGAAAATAATGAAATTGGCTCCCTATCTTACACTATACAAAAAAATTAACTCAAAATGTATTAAAGACTTGAATGTAAGACCTGAGACCAAAAAACTCCTAGAAGAAAACATAGAAGGTAAGCTCCTTGATGTCAGTCTTGGCAATGATTTGTTGAATTTGGAAACAAAAATCAACGAATGGGACTATATCAAACAAAAGAGTTTCTGTATAGCAAAGAAAACCAACAACAAAATGAAAAGACAACCTATAGAATGAGATAAAATATTTGCAAATTATCTAGCTGATAAGGGGTAATATCCAAAATATTAGAACTCATAGAATAAAGAACTCATAGAACTCAGCAAAGAGTCCAATTAAAAAGTGAGCAGAGGAACTGAGTAGATGCTTCTCCAAAGAAGACATACAAGTGGCCAATAGGTACATAAAAAGGACTTAAACATCACTAATCATCAGGAAAATGAAAATCAAAACCATGATGAGATATAACCTCACAATTGTTAAAATGGCTATTATAGGGGCCAGCCCCCTGGCTGAGTGGTTAAGCTTGAGCACTCCGCTTTGGCAGCCCAGGGTTTGCCAGTTTGGATCCTGGGGGCGGACCTACATACCGCTCATCAAGCCACGCTGTGGTGGTTTCCCACAGAGAAGAATCAAAAGGACTTACAACTAGAATATACAACTGTGTACTGGGGCTTTGGGGAGAGAAAAGAAATGGCTAGTATAAATAAGACAAGAGATCACAACTGTTGGTGAGAATGTGGATAAAAGAGAACTCTTGTGCCCTGTTGTTGGGTATATAAATTGGTACAGGCATTATGGGAAACAGTGTGGAGGTTCATCAATAAATATAGAACTACTATATGATCCAGCAATCTCACTTCTGGGTATATAACCAAAGAAAATGAAAACAGGATGTCTAAGAGATAATCGGCACTACCAAGTTGGCTTCAGCATTTATTGACAATGGCCAAGATATGGAAACCTGAGTGTCTATCAATGAATGAATAGATAAAAAAGATGTGAATATAGATTTATGTATGTATATATGCATACACACACACATACATAGATACGCAATGGAATGCCATTTGGCCATGTGAAAGAAGGAAATCCTGCTTTTGAGACATCATGGATGAACTCTGAGGGTATGATGATAAGATAAGCCAGACAGAGAAAGACAAATACTACAAAGTATCATTATATGTGGAATCTTGGGGGGAAAAACTCAAACTCGTAGAAACAGAGTTGAAACGTGGTTTCCTGGGAGTGACGGCTGGGAGAAATAGAGGTTGGTAAAAGGGTAAAAACTTTCAGCTATAAGATGAATAAGGAGCCAGCTCTGATGGTCTAATAGTTAAAGCTCTGTGTTCCCTCTGCCTTGGCCACCAGGTTCGTTTCCTGGCGGCAGAATCACACCACCCGTCTGTCAGTTGCCACCCTTTGGCAGCAGGGCTCACACAGAAGAACTAGGACTTACAATTAGGATATAAAACCATGCGCTGGGGCTGTGGAGAGGAAAAAAAACAACAGGAAGACTGCTAACAAATATTAGCTCAGGGCAAATCCTTCCTTGTGAAAACAAAAAATGAGTAAGGTCTGAGAATCTAATGTGAAATGTAGTAATTGTAGTTGATAACGCTGCATTATATAACTGATATTTTCCGAGAAAGAAGAAGGTAAATGTTCTCAACAACAAAAAAAAATAAAAAGAAAGGTGAGGTGATGGATGTGTTAATTAGCTAGATGGGGGAATCCTTTCACAACATGTACGTGTCAAATCACCATTATGTGCACTTTAAACATCTTATAATTTCATGTGTCAGTTATATGTCAATAGAGCCGAAATAAATAAAAATAAATTAATTAATTTAATTAAATCACTGTAAAAATCTTTTCTATTTCAATTAGAGAGCTTTTCCTTTTATTTTGATTATTGATGCATTTTGAGCTGTTAATGTGATTTTGAGCTTTTACTATATAGAGTGATATTATTAGTCTTTTTGTACAAAGGATATTTGTTAGAATTATGTTCATGTTTATTACTCCCCATCATTTTTGTATCCTATATCTTCTTTCTGAGATCAATTTCCAGTTTTCTAACTCTTACTCTATTGATGACATGTGATTGTAGTCATTATTTCTGAGCAGGTCTTTGCGTCACTTTCGTGCCTCAAGTTTTTATCATTTTAGCCTACATCTAGTTTTCAGTTTATAGTTATTGTCTACTAACAGTTTGAAGATTTTATTTCGGTATTTTCTATTGATGTGAATTCTCATGTTAGAGCAATTCTTATTCATTTGTGTATAACCTAGTGATTTTCCCCGTTTACTTTTAAGATATATTTGTTTTAATACATTTTGGGCAGTTTTGAGATGTGTTTTGTTGTGAATCTTTTTATATATTCTGCCTAGGTTTTTGTGTGTTTTCTGAATTTGAGGAAGAATAACTGTCTTCAGCTGTGGACAATTCTTAGTCATTTTGTCACTGAGCATGACTTCTCTATTTTACGTCATCTATCCTTCTGGCAATCAAATTAAATCCATGATGAACATTCCCGTTTTTGTCCTCCATGCTTCTTTATTATTTTTTCATATTTTCCTTCACTTTTATCTGTTTCTTGAATTCTTGGTTGAATTCTTCAGCTTGGTCTTGTCTGTTTACTAATTTTCTCTTTATCTCTGTATTAACTCCATCTGTTGAGTTTTTTCTAATCGATCTCTCTCTCTCTCTCTCTCTCTCTCTCATACATACAGTTTGTTGGAGTTCTGTGGTACTTTTCCAAATCTTTTTTGATCCTTTTGATAGTTTTTTATTATTTATTTCTGGATCTTATTTTTTTTTTTTACTGTTTTTACATTCTAAATATAAGTATTTTATAATCCAGTATTCACTAATTTCCATGTCTGAAGCCGACCAGGATTTAATTTTGTCTTTTGGAATTCTGAGGGTCCTGGCTTTAAGGTGAATTCTTCTAGGCAGCATTTCTATTTGTTCTGACAGCACTCAGGTTCCACCAATCAGGGACCCCTTTAGATTTATATCTCCTATTAGTCACTCTTGGACCAAACATGCAGTATAAATTCAAATTTATGGGGCAAATTTGTGATTTGAGAACATACTTATATTTACCAACCACAGGGTAGAAATCTTTTGTCCATCTCAGAACTTAAAAAATAATTTAACATATTGTCCTTGTATAGGGCTGACTTTTTCTTTTTTCCAGCCTATGGCTTCACAGGTAGTACAGCTCTGCAAGGCTTTGGCTCCAGGTGGAAGCCTTGGTTCCTACTTCCCTTTTGATAAGGCTTAATGTCTTTTCTATAGTGCCCACAAGACCATAAACACCCATGACTTTCAGTTTTAGAACCAGCGAATGTCCTCAGGGCAGCTCAGGATTTGTTCACACTTGTCACAGTGATTTTCATTTCACTTTTGTCTGTGGAGGATTTCTTTTGTTTATTTATTTATCTGGAAGGTTAATATTTGAAAGGATTTTTTTCCTAGTGTGAATGACTAGTGTTGACGAAGCAGAAAATCTTCTCATAATATTCATTCAATAGTATTTCTACATTCCAAAAGTATTATTTTGTATGTAGGAAGTTTGGCATTGCCTCTGGTATTTTAGCCTGAGGAACACTTGGAGCAGGAGAGGGAAGTGATGATAGGTCTTTTTTCTTTGTTTAATTTTTATTAGAAAAAACTAAACATATGGGGCCGGCCTGGTGGTGTATCAGTTAAGTTCACACATTCTTCTTCGGTTGCCAAGGGTTTGCTGGTTCGAATCCTGGGTGCCGACATGACACTGCTTGGAAAGCCATGCTGTGGCAGGCATCCCACACATAAAGTAGAGGAAGATGGGCAAGGAGGTTAGCTCAGGGCCAGTCTTCCTCAGCAAAAAGAGGAGGATTGGCAGCAGATGTTAGCTCAGGGCTAATCTTCCTCAAAAAAAAATTTTAAAAAAATAAAAAGCTAAACATATATAAAAGTAGACAGAATTGAATAATGAATTCCCATGTACCCATTACGCAGCTGTAATAATTGTCTTATTGCCGATTTTGTTCTCTGTACCCTCACTTAGTCTTCCTATTCTTAAATATTCTGAAGCAAATCCAAGACATATAGTCTATGTATATTTCAGTATGCATCTCTATGGGAGAAGGATTCTCTTTTTAAAAAATCATACTCACAGTATCATTATGCACTCTTTTTGTGAACTTTTGCTACAGGGAGTCAATCTAACTGTGTGCTGTAACACGCACCAAATAGCAATAACAGGGAGAATCATATATGCCATCACTCTAAAGGAGTGTTCTCTCACAATTAGAACTTTTCGAAAGTGAAGTGTGCTGCATTGTGAGTTTATAACTTTTTTGCCAATTGAATTACCAGCTATCAGCATGCCATAGAGGGGATTACCTAGGTAGAAATTAATTTTGTGTCAAGTGTTCTTTACATGATACCTTACTGTCTTCACAGGGCAACCTAACAAGCCAAGTTGATGGTAAAGGTGAGATTATACATTCCATGTGAAAAGGCTGTTCTTGAAGATGTTAAACTGGAAATCATTTGTACCAATTTATAATCCTTTCTGATTTTGACTTTTAGTCATTTTATGTAGGAATTAGATGGTCATGGTTAGGATTTTTAATTTGAAAAATAACCTGTAAAAATGTCCTTGTTTTTTAGAATAGGCAAATTCAAATCTAATTTTAAGGAATTCGTTCTATACCCATGTCTACTTGCTTTACCAGTATTCATCATGTGTGGTTAGGATGAAAGTTTTATTCTGTCCTGAACAGATTCCCCTCGACTAATGCTCTCAATTGCCACATAAATTTTTAATGTAATTTATAATATTAAAACAGATTTTCCCCCATTTTAGTTTATCTTTGACTTAGTTGTGATTGTTCAGTGTCTCCAAATGAATGTGTGTGAATGAGGGACAAATGGGATGCAATTACTCTATTATGTTGCTATGCCACATAGTTCACATGATCTTTATGCATCCGACATTCCAAATGCTGAGTCTAGCAATCTAACTTTATTCACCGCCTCATTATTAGAAAATGTTATTCTGAATATATATGTATATAGTTGCAACCTCTGTATGACACTAGTCTGTTTCATCTTTTGGTGTCATATTTTGCCGAACATCTACACATTTTAGCAATTATATGTTTCATCCAAATTTCCCTTTTCCCTAAGTGTCAAGAGTCTCAATGCCTGTCAGTCCACAATCACTCCTAATCTCATTTGAGTATTTTAATTATTTACCACTTATAAAATGTCAAATTTATCACTAAATGCTATTACACTAGCCAATACTCATAACCATATCACTTATTCAAATAACCCCTAATTCATATCCCATTCATAGTCTACTCATCCTTTAAGATCTGACCAAGGTCCCATTTTCTCCATGAAATTGACATCAATCCATTCAACCACCACTAATCCTTTTATTTTCTGAATTTTTGTTATCCTTACTTTATGATCTACTTTTTTAAAGCATTTTTTAGCAGAAATTTGCTTTTATCTAAGACTTTTAGAGGAACTGTAATTTTTGTTGAGAAGAAATGGGTTATCTGTTTTCTTACCTGTGCCTCCTACTGATGTTCTTACAAATGACTTTAAAGTGCTATATAAGATGCTGGCCCAGTGGCATAGTGGTTAAGTTTGCATGCTCCTCTTTGGGGACCCAGGGTTCACAGGTTCAGATTCCGGGTGCAGACCTACACACCATTCTTCAAGCCATGCTATGGTGGCATCCCATATACAAAGTAGAGTAAGATTGGCACGGATCTTAGCTCAGGAACCATCTTCCTCAAACAAAAAGAGGAAGATTGGCAATAGATGTTAGCTCAGGGCCAATCTTCCTCACACACACACACACACACACACACACAAATATGCTGTATAAGATCCGCAATAAGGGCCGACCCCGTGGCTGGGTGGTTAAGTTCGTGCACTCTGCTGCAGCGCCCCAGGGTTTCGCTGGTTCGGATCCTGGGCGTGGACATGGCACCGCTCATCAGGCCATGTTGAGGTGGCGTCCCATACGCGACAACTAGAAGGACCTGCAACTAAGATATACAACTATGTGCCAGGGGGGATTTGGGGAGATAAAGCAGAAAAACAAAAAAGATACGCAATAATAAATACACATTGAATTACATTGACTTAGGTGAGTAATACTTTTCTCAGTAATAAAGGCCATTTTTCACTAACTTCACTTAACTTTGCTGACATAAGTAAAGCTATAGCTTTCTTATTTAAACAATGGAAATTTATTGGAGTGTATGTCAATTAACTCACAGTGATCAATACAAATTTAATTTATGTGAGAAAGGGAATTTGGAAGACAGAAATAAACTGAATTGAATGTTAAATTTCTTGCAATACTCTTAACAGTGCTTTGTCATCCATTTCCCTTAAGATTAGGATAAGTTAGAAATAATTTTATTACAATAAACGGCACAGTATCCACAAACATTCAGAAATGTGTATTTTCACTTGATCTTAAATTAGGCTAAACTCTTCACCATTTTGTATATAGAAAAACATATTGGCCTCATTAAGATTAGTAATGAGAATTGATTTTACAGGGTATAATCTGAATTTTATACATGTCATTCTAACTGGGCTAATGAAATTATTCTGGTTGCCAGAAGCATTTCAGTCTGGCTATCTGGAGCGCAGCGTTTTACATGTGCTGCCAGAAATAAAAGCATTCATTTGCACTTCTAGACAGAAAATGTGGGTGTCTATGGGCTGCCATACAGAACTAGAGAAACCAATTGGACAATGAAAACCTTTAAAGCATCTCTCCAGATGGCTAAGCTGCTGTTCCTTCACGTGGAATCGCAACACCCTACGTTAGGTGATGGCATTTCTGCCTGTGTATGAAAATTCAGAAGAAACACTTAGAATTCAAAGAACTGTATTCAGCTTTGTTTGTGATCAATGTTTTTAGCATGATTTTTGGAGGTGTAATGTTTATCATACCCCTGATGATGGGAATATACAAGTTTCTTCAAATAACTGAGTAAACATGAGCTTTCTTTACAAACAGAAGCAAATATCTAATGTCACACAAAGGAAGAAAAATGGCAAAGAGATATGAAGTTTAACAAGCTTGATAGTCTATTGACAGTCAATAGCATTTTTTCCTGGAAGGAATGAATCAGAGACACATCACTGTGCTTTGCATGATAAAAATTATTTGGGTGCTATTATAGCTTTCATGAAAAATGACTAAATGATTATATGAATGTTATTCTCACAGACTGTTGTCTGGAATGGCAGCCAATAGCTTCTGGATATATTAAATTTTATTGGTATTGTACAGATGTATATAATTACTGCTTTCCTTTGCTTGAATAGAAGCCATCTGTTTATCTTAGGCTGATTAGAACATTTAACAAATTTAGCCTCTTTAGCAGCAGTATCTGAATTGTATTTATTTATTCATTTGTTTTTCATTTCATGAGATTTAAGGGATCACTATGAGGAGTCCCAGACACATCAACTTCAAAAAACCTTGAACTGCACAGAATACTTACATGGACAGTCAAAATTTTTTTCTACAAAAGGCTATATTCAATCCATTTTGCTAAAATGTTAGATCAAATATGGATTTGTTCTATCTGTAAATTGAGCAAATCATTTTATTCAATGTTATCATACATTAACAGTGAATTTTATTGATTCCCTTTGTTTTTCATCTATTGAAGTGAAAAAAACTAGACTTCCTTCAATCTCTTAATGTGGTGGGCTCATTAATTCATTTTCTAATATTGATTCTTGAATGTGTAAAAAGATATGTATGGTCTGATATATTTTTTCTAAAACACTGCTTATTCCAGTTATCTATTGCTCCATAACAAAATAGCCCACAAAATTAAACAACAAATCACTTGCTAAAATTCAAAATTTTGTAGTTTGAGAATTTGGGGAGCATTCTACTAAGTAACATTTCTACTCTGTGTGGTGCCAAGAGACACCAACTGGTGGTATTTAGCTGGTGGATGTATTGCACTGGAAGTTCAAGTTGGTTGGTCACATTTACATTCTGTTATCTTGGTAGGGATAATTACAAAGTTAGAGTTCCATTGGAGCATCCATACCTGGTTCTCTATGTGTCTTGGGCTTCTTCAGAGCATGGTAGCCTTGAGGTAGTTTGACGTATTATATGGCAGTTCGAGGCCCCAAATGAACAGTAGTAGAAACTGTTGGTGTTCTTAAAGACTAGGCTAAAGCTGTCTAGCATCAATTGACAATACTTTATTGGTCAACCAAATCATTAAAACCAGGCCATTTTCAAGTGAGATGAATGATCTTCCACATTCTAGTATGAGCAATGGCAATTAACTTGTGGCCATATTTTATCTCACATAGGGCTGAAGGCACTTTGCCTATATTTTATTGATTTTTTTTGCACATATTTTAATTTGTAAGTTTGGTTTCTCCTTCTCCTTCATCAGCTTAAACATGTATTGAATAGCTTTCCCATATACATCTATTAAATTGAGGTTATACATTTTTTATATCTGCTTGAAAAAGGTACATATTTATGAAACCATTAAAATATCTACTATGATTATGGTTTTATACTTCTTTGAGATTTTCATTATATATTTTGGCCTTGTGTTGATTATATTAAAGTTCAGGTTTCTTTAATCTTCTTGTGGAATTCTTCTTTCACCATTATTAGTTATCCACTTTATCATCTCTTTTAGTATTTTACTTAAATAATATTTTTTACAATTTTTATTTGGAAAATTCTACTTATTTTGGTTAGTATTTAATATAGAGAGTTTTAAAAAAATTTTCATTTTCATTTTGTCTTAACTATGTCTCAAAAGATGTAAATATGTTTAGTAGTTCTACGAAATTATTTTTTAATCATTCTGAACATGTATGGGTATAATCCTAATATCTTGAAAATATATTCATATTTAGCATCCTTTAACTTAATTTTCCTTTTCTTTGAAATCTTTTATTGCATTGTTAAAGTCTTCTACATACTCTCTCAGTTTTCTCTGTGGATTTGGAAGCCAGATATATTTTTAATTCTTTTATTGAATGTCCATAAATGTGTAACATCAATACTGAATTATAACTATTTCTAATGAGGTCTGACCTTCTTCAGTGTATTGATTGCAATCCCTCAGAATAAGACCAAGTCCCTAGCATCTTTATTCATTAAAAGGCATCTCTCCATCCAATTGCCCTTTCTATTCTCTTTGTTAAAGATGCCTAAACTTTAGTTTCACCTCTTCTGGGGTACAAGTTTTAGCCATAATTTAAGAATTTTTTTAAATTTGATATTTTTACAGTCATTGGTTAGTTTACCAACACTTTCTTTCAATATATGAGCTTAGTTTTTGGTATCTCACTCCTTCCTTTGTATGCATTTTTTTTCTTGTGAGAGCGTCCTTTCCTACTTCTTTCAGTGAATATCTGAGTCCCAAAGTCTCTTTATTTTTCCCTTAATGGTGAATAATACTTTACCTCAATTTAGAATTCCAGACTAACAATTGTGTTTCTTTATTACTTTTATGTCAATTTTTATTGTATTTTGGCATCTGGTTTTGGTTAAAGAAAGTGCTCTTGAAACAACTGCCATCCTCTGTATGAATTCTATATTTTGCCAGCACTTTGTTTCAACATTTTCTTTTCATCCTTGAATAGCCTCCTTTCACTCCCATATATCTAGATTAGAATTCACTTTTCTTGCTTAGCACTTGAAACGTATTTCCATTTGAGGACCTAAGTTACCAAATTTTGGGACTTTTTTAGAAATTTCTATTAAACATTTAAAGAAACCTCTTAATCTTGTATTTGTAGTTTCTAATTGGGCTTTTATTTAACATTTACATTCTTCTTTCTTCTTAATTTCTCATTACCATCTCATTCTCATTTAGAACATTTTAATTGTTCTTGTTGATAGTCAACTGATACTTTTTGTGTGTTTCTACCTTTTTTGAAGGAATTAATTGCTATCTCTGTTATCCCTCTATCTCTTCTAAGAAACCAAAATAATCACTTTAAAGTTTATTTCAGACTAATCTTACATTTGAAATTCATATGGAAGCATACACATTCTGGGTTTTTTTTTTTTTTTTTTTTTGATGTCTGTCTTGCTTAACATTAGATGTCTTTATAAACTGTTCACTGTTGGGTTTCTTTGTGTGAAATTGTATTTGATCATTTTCCATTACTCTCTGTCTTACTCTATACCTTTATCCCATCTAGCATATTTTCCTCAGTTAGCTTTTCCTTGTGGCCTCCTCTCCAAAAAATAGGTCTTTAATCTTGATTTGGGCTGATGCTGTGTGTTTATTTTGGGGATGTAGAAAATCTATTCTTCAAAACAGCAGGTGGCTTGGCTCACTCTCTGGTCAAGGTTTTGTGAATTTCTCTTCCCACCTGCCTAGACTATAGTTTCATAAAAGCTTTAGTTCTGGGCAAAGGTCAGTATCAGCTTTATGAAGCCCTATTTTTGAAGCTGGGGAGAGAATACAAACTACACACTTGATCTCTAATTTCCATCCATGAACCTGACTCTAGTCATTTTCAAGTTTTGAATGAGATTCTTTCCTCCCCACCCCCCATGGTTACCCTGCCAGGACAGAATTTCTGGCAACTCCCACCTGCTTCCAGATCAAGAGTACAACAGGCAGTGGTTGCAGCCCTGCTCTCTGCTCTCTATTTTAGTTTTGGTTTTTATTCTCAAAGATCTTGTTTTAGCGAGTTGTTTTTTGCATTTTTATTCTATATTTTATTTAGGATTTCTATGATTTGGAATAGAAATGGGATACTTAAAAGTTGCGATGTTGTCATGAATAGGAGTTGCAATTTAAGCCATATAAATTGTATAATTATTAATTGAAATATTTTAATCCAATTCTTTATACAATTTGCTTCATAGAGTCATAGAGGACATAATTAATAAAATGTTTATGTAATCCTTTTATTTTAATTTTAGATGTCACAAAAAATGCATATTACTTTGCTTTAAATTTCTTCCAAAGTAATGTGAGTCTAATTAAATATATATTATATATATATTATATATCAAAAGGCACAATGCTGAGGGAAATAATTAGAAATATGAAGTTTTATATAATATCATGCCTCAGACTCAGTCAAGAAGGGTCAAAGAGAGTTGATGCTGAAGATGATTAAAGAAAGTGAAGAGCATACATTAATATCTGTTGTCCAGAAGGATACACTTTCACCAATCGTGCTAGATTCACAGGATAATTCATGTTCTCTTCATTTACTGAGTATCTCCAGACCCCCCAAAACCATCCCTCCATGCAATCTTGGAAGCTTCTCATTAAAATGCCAGAACCTCTTCAAACTAGATCTCTGAATGACTGCATGTAAGAAAAAAACCCACCAATAGGTCTACCTACTGAATGCTTTTATATGAACGAGAAATAAATTTTATTTGAGACATTCTACATATTTGGACTATTTGTTAGAGCAGTTAGTCTGTATGAATATTTTACTCAGTACTACCAATCATGATTAATACATAGAGCACAGTGTTGAGCATTTATCTAAACTACCACTTAAATATAATTTTTTAATAGGCTTTATTTTTTCAAGCAGTTTTAGCTGCACAGAAAAATTAAGCAGAAGGTACAGAGATTTCCCATATATCTCTTTTAATTAAAAAAACTCAAAGTTATATTACATGCCGTGTTCCTAACTTTGTCAATTACCCATTTCTCAATAAATTTCACACTCATAAACCACAAAATTAAGCTAAACAAAAGGAGTTCATGTTCAGTACCATACTCTATTTCCATGAGGTATTAGAGTGGACACAGCATATGTAATATGTATCTATCTGGTCACCACTAGACTAAATCAATAGTAACGTCTCTATAGTACTAAATGTTTGTCCTGTGGGTTACTTTCACCACTTTAATATATGCCTAATTTATGTCTGATGTCTATAAAAAGTAACAATGAATAAAATTATATAGGATGATGAAGGTTTTTTGGGTTTTGCTCTTTTTAATATTATTTGAGGAGCAGAATGAATTAGAAGGAGGAAACATTCAGAGAGGGAGACAAGACAGGAAAATATTTTAATAATTCATATGTGAGGCTGTTAATTCACTCATCTATACATTCACTAAAGTGTACTAAATATTTTCTAGGTACTGAGATATGAATTACAGTAGGAATATGAAGGTGAGGAATGACTTAAAGGATAATCGCATAAGGACATTCAACAGGGCATTAAAACTGCTTAAGACTAGGAAGAGTTATAATACAATTTAGGTCCTACATTTAAGTCTTTAATCTATTTCCAGTTAATTTTGTGTATAGTGTAAGATGAGAGTCCAATTTTATTTGTTTGCATGTGGATATCCAGTTTTCCCAGCACCATTTTTTAAAGAGACTATCCCATCTCCACTGTGCATCCCTGGCATTTTTGTCAAAGATTAATTGTATATGTGTGGGTTTATTTCTGAGCTCTCTGTTCTATTCCACAGGTCTATGTGTCTGTTTTTATGCCAGTACTATACTGTTTTGATTACTATAGCTTTGTAATATAGTTTGAAATCAGAAATTGTGATGCCTCCAGCTGTGTTCTTCTTCCTCAAGATTACTTTGGTTATTTGAGTTCTTTTGTGATTTCACAGGAAGGACAAAAAAATGGTGATTATGTGAGGTGATGGATGTGTACTTAACTTGATTTCACAATGTATGTGTATATTAAATCATCATGTATCACATCCTATTGGAAAGGTCCATATGACTTTAGGTTTAGAAGTTCAGTAACCGGGGGGAGTATATTATCAGGATGAGTAAAGAAAGTTTCAGAGAGGGAGTTTTTCTTTTTCAATTCGTGATTTAATGTCTAACTTCCATCAAATGGCTTATTTACATGTGTGGGAAGGTGTATGGTACTAAACTTGGTTAAGTTAAAGCACTGGGAAATTAATTTTCTCATGTGAATTTTTTTTCAAAAAAAATTTGCATCAAAAATAAAATTTAGAGTAAAACAATCTCATCCAGAAAAGTATGTTTCAATTTGGACATACTACATATCTAAGAGAAAAGAGAGGAAGAATGTCGAACTTCCTGAAAAGAAAGAATTTGGATTTATTTTAGAGGTGACGGTTAAAGCAAATTAGATTAGGTCAATAATGGAGTATACAAATAACAAAAGAGGATGGAACACGAAGCCACTAATGCATGTATAAATTTATATAGGGATACAAGATATCTCTGGATATAAATATATTACGTATGACTTGAATCCTATTTTTACAGTTTGCTTTGGAGTAACTGCATAGCAAGCAATTTCTATACTCACTCGTGAATTTCTTTGAAATCTATTTTATGAATATTTAAATAAATTTAAACTTTATCATAGTATACATATAGAAATTTCTTAGTTTGATTAAAATATTGTTATAATTTAGTTATGATTTTATAATCTTTTAGAAATACTTTTTTCTCTCTTGTTTTTTCAAAGATGAAGAGTAATGAATTAATCGATATTTTTGGTGGACGAATAAAATTATTTTTAAGATACATAAAGACAGCACAATTATATCAGTATCAAACCACTATCAGTTTGGATTGTTACAAATAATTGAGCTAATGAATTCATAAATATATCTTAAGTCTGCATAACATACTTCACTGAGAGTTGGTTGTTTCCATTTCTATTTTGGATAAGCAAATTTTATATCTAATCAAACAATTTGAAAAAATGCAATAGTATGTTTTCCAAATTCTCAATAAAGTGGCAAATGTTTGGAGATTTAGACTTAAAATTTACATTGCTATTGTTTATGTTCATTATAAAATTTAATCAGTTGAATTAATTTTCTAAATATATTTTTAAATGTTGGGTTTCTTACAATTTTCTAGTCAATATTTTTATATTCAGGTGTTTTTCAATAATACATTTTTTAGGGTACTACTCAATAATTACAATATCGTGATAATGATCTTAAAACTACAAACTCTTGTTTTCTATACTTAAATAGCTGCCAAGAATCTATTAGACCTCTTGAGAACAAGAATCTGTTATTGTGCTGAGATCATGAAGGCTACTATCATTATTATCCTTACTGTTCTCAGGATGGTTGGAGTTTTTACATGGCTTCTTGCTTCTAAGAGGCACTTTTCCAAACAGTGAATTTGGAAGCTTTACATTATTTTAACGCCCAACATCTTCTATAATTTGCATCCACTGATTAGAGTTTTGTTCTTTGGAAAATATAGATTGAGTCATACAGATGATGATTTTACAGAGTTTGGGTGAATCCAAGATTCTGTACATGTAAAAATTCCCATATGATGTTCACGCTTCTAGTGTATAGATCACACCTTGAGTGGCAAGATGCTAGGCTCCCTTTTTTTGGTTACTTCAACTCATATATTTTAGTTCTACAGTATGCTTCTTAAACAGCAATACTCAGAACTTAATACAATGTAAGGCTTTAGTGAATAGTTAAGTAATTCTATCCCCTACACTATATCCAAATCTACTAGAATGATTATAAGTTTTCAATTCTTCTTCTACAACCAAATTTAGAAGATTTGCAGAAGTCTCCAAAAGTACATATATTTTGAGTTACTTCTGAAAATATAATTTTGTGGAGTATAGCGGTGGAGACTGGTATAGTTACTGATATTATTAAGAGATGGCATCATTGCCATTAAATTAGTAGGCAACAGAATTTTCCTGGTAACTTTTGTCCACATAGGACGAAATCTTCTGAGAAGGAAAAAAAGAATGTTAATATCAAAAAACAAACCAGACATCAGCTTCTCCCCTGATAGAAATTCAAGTACCTTAAGCCCTCTTCATTAAGACTCCAGAAAATAGAAGACTGATTGTAGATAACAAAGAATCATCCATTTTTGAGTACCTACATTTTTGAAAGTCATTACCTGCTCCCCTTCCAAAAGTGTTGCCTACATTATTCCTTCCTAAAAATCATCTGTCAGCTCCTTTCCCATTTCCTTTGTGTGCTTCTTGGACTTTTGCTTATAATCTTTTCCTCCTCCTGAGACTACTTAGACTCCCAGCCTACATCGTCCACATTTTGCCAACATCATCACAAAATGTGCCCAGTTTCAGCATGGCTAATGTCTCCAACGGTTTTCTGTCGCTTTCATATCGTGAGCTGTCAGAATTGTCTCCAGAATATGGGTTCCCGTATCCTATAGCTTCCTTTAGCTCATGAGAAATGCCAAAAGTAAAAGGCAATATTTATAAGATCCACTGATGCTAGAAAATGAGAGATCAAGCTGAAATATTGGTAGCTAAATTTCTGATAGCACTTAACGTTTTACAAACAAAATATTTTCATTATTACACTTGGACTTTTTGGTACTTTACTAACTTGCATTAGGAGAACACTATCCATATTTTGTATCTCTATTGAAATTTTATTCCAGCCTTCTGCCCTTGCCTTTTGAATGTTAGAATCTGCTCTGCTATGTAACAGTCCCTTTCTTGGTATTTTTCCTTTTTTTCTGAGCAGCCCAGTTCCCCAAATCATGCACTGATGTTTTCCTGAGCTCATAAAAATATTAATAGACTTCACTGGAATATGAAAGTAGAAGCATGCTTTTTTTATACATCGCTTGGCACTGTTACCTGTGATTTCCATCTGGCATGCAGCTATCCCTCAAATATTTCACTGCACAACACAGCAGCTGGCTGAGTGAGTGGATAGCGTCATACTATTCTTGGGTGCGAAAGTAAAAACAGAGAAAAGGGCCAGGGTAAGAAGAATTTTTTACAGATGTATTTTTAAAAATTGTTTTAAAATTTAATATTAAAATTATGAATAACTTCTATAATATCCAATGTATATACATTATTTCTATATAATGTAAATACATTAGAAATATTAATTGAATGTTTATTATATTTATAAAGATAATCTTCTACCTAATTAATAAATTCTCAGAATATTAATAGGATATAAAATTTAACAAATATCTGCCACTCCCCTACCCTCCTTACTTCCAATATAAGGGATTCTCTGTTTTAGGTGCCTAAGAGCTAATAGCAACTGCAATGATGTGTCTAATATTAAGCATATATTCCATATATTATACAATTTGTGTGAATGACACTTTAGGAATGTTTTAACGTATGGTTATGTGTGTTTCCAGTGATGAAGTCCTTTTAGGTAAAACGATATTCCCATGATATCTTCTAATGTCTGTCTTTATTCCTCTTTCTTCCTGCTAACATAAGCACCAAATCTCTTTTCCATTTCCTGAGTGTTGTTCTTGGAAATACTCTTTAGCTAGCTGTCCTGGTTTGATTACATTTTTAGAGGTGAATTATTAGGAAGTATTAATGGTTAGAAAATAATTTTTTAATTGATTGCTTGTTTTTCTTTGCTTTAGTTTCTTTTTTAGTGGTAGTTTTGTTGGGTTTGGGGGATGTTGGAAGGTACCTTAAGAGCCATTGAATATATCATTAAGACATTAATAACGTAATTAACTTAGCATTTGTCAAGAACTTAAATCTGAACCTCCAGTTGTAACCTAGTCTTGACACACATCATTGTCTCACTCAATCTTTACAAAAACCTTATGATACAGGTATCACTGTGATCATAGAATGTAAATATAGTACCCACAGCCTTCCCGCTAGGCCAGGTAGAGGCAAGATCCGAACCCTACTCTGCGTTCGGAGACTTCTCTTGCTCCTCACTCTCCCCAGGTCACTTCATACAGAGTCATGACACTCAAATGGATGTTTCTTGCTGTGACCTCTTCCGTGCAACTCAGAGACTCTATTTTTTATATTAATTGGTTCTGAAAATTAAAATATCCCAGCCAAATTCCTTTACTGGATATGTGCTGCAACCTAATCTTCCTGTTTCAGAATGTGACAACTTCATTCATCTACTTGCTCAAAGCAAAGACACTAGAGTATTTTCTTTCTTTTCTGCCCCACATACAAACTGTCAGCAAATCCTTTCGACTTTATGTTTAAAATTTAATCATACTCCAATGCCTTGTCATCACCATTTATAACTTAACAGTATTGTAAATCCAAGACATCTGAAGCTATTTTGTTTATTTTATGTTATTTTATTTTTTGAGGAAGATAAGTGCTGAGCTAACATCCACCACCAATCCTCCTCTTTTTGCTGAGGAAGACTGGCCCTGAGCTAGCATCCGTGCCCATCTTCCTCTGCTTTATATGTGGGATACCCGCCAAAGCATGACTTGCCAAGCAGTGCATAGATCTGCACCAGGGATCCGACCCAGTGAAGCTGGGGCTGTTGAAGTGGAACATGCAAACTTTGCTGCACCACTTGGCCGGCCCCATTACTTTGTTTGTTTTGCTTCATACATCTAATCAGTGAAATACCACTTAACTGAATGAAAATTTTTGCATTGATACAAAAATATGCCTTGGCAGATTACTTAATTTTATGGACTAGCTGTCACCTTAGAGAATTGGTAATTTCTGTGAAGAAGGGAAGGTAATTCCAGAGACATTTTCTGTCACACCTGTGAAATACAATATCTTGAAATTTTATTTCTTAAGATAGGGCTTGGGGTGCATTACAATCTTGGAAAAATTTCATACGGAGTCACTTTTTAATTTTAGAAATTACAGCACAGAATAAGATAATATACTGATGATATAACACCTGTTTCTTCTTAAAGATGACTGATGAGAGGAATGACCCTTGTTTATTTTCCCCAAAAGTAGGTAGTTTGAAAAATCTACTGTCATGACATTTCTGTGATCTCCTTTTCATGTGGTTTCAAATGAATAACTTTTAAAAGTTATTTATTAGATTATATATACAGAAAAGAACAATTATGTACATTTACAGCCCAATGAATTAAAATGAAAAGTAAAATCTTATGTAACCACCACACAGTTCAATAAATAGAAAATTACTGGTACAATGGAAACTCACCTCCCAACCTCATCCAATAACTACCCCCTCTCCTCTTTTCAAAGACAACCACCATCTAAAATTGCAATGCAATAAATTCTTTTTGTTTTGGATTCTTCTGTTCAACTTCGTGTGTGTGATTTACATTGTTTTAAGTAGCCGTAGTTTCTTCATTTTCGTTGCCCTATATCATTCCCATTGTATGATGATATCATACATTTATTCCTCTATTTTGCTGCTGAGAACATTTATGATACCTCCAGTCGTTTGCCAGAAGGAATAATGATATAAATGCTATGGACCTGTGCTTATACATAGCTTTTGCACATATTTGATCGATTCTGTTTGGTGTATTATAATATCCTTAGGAATGCAATTACAGAGTTATAGAAGATGAGTATGCTTAGTTTTACTAGATACTGCCAAATAGCTTTCTATCAACAGTGTGTGAGAATTCCCATTGTTCTACATCATTTCGTCAGTTTCTAATTTCAATCATTCTTTTAACTGTGTAATAGTATCTTAATGTGGTTACAATTTGCATCTTTTATGAGTAATGAATTAAACAACAGTTTGTTCCTTGGCAATTTGGATATCACTGATGACATGCACTTCAATTTTTATCCTATATTTTCTTTTGTTTTTTTTGAAAATTATGAGTAGGTTTACTTGTCATTTGTATAGTCTGGGTAGTCCTTTATTATACCATTTAATTGCAAATGCTTCTATCAGTGCATATACTATCTAACTCCTGATGGAGAGAGATTCTTTTTGATGTAGTCCAATTTGCCAATTTTTTCCTTTATGATTAGTGCATCACATATCCTGCTTAAGAAATAGTTTCCTACTTCAAGACCACTCTTCTTTTACATAATCTTCTAGAGGTTTTATAATTTTACTTTCATATTGAGATCTACAATCTAACTGGAATTGATACATGTGTATGGTGTAGAGTAGGAATAAGGAATCATTTCGTTTCACGTAGACATGCAACTGAAGTAACGCCAGTTATTGAAAAGACCGTTATTTTTTAATCTTCTATATATCATCTTCACCATAATTCCAATGTGCCTGTATATATGAGTCTACTTCTCAACACTATTCTGTTTCACTGGTTTAATTTTTTATCCTTGTGTCAATACCGCAATGTATTCAGTACTGTTGTTTCATAAAAAATATATACTTGGTAGTGTGAAGTCCACATAGATTTTTCTCATTCTCCTCTCACTCTTCCTCTTCCCCCCTTCTTCTTCTCATTTTCCTTCTCCTTTTCTTAGATGAATCAGCTATTTTTGATTCTTGAATTTTTTATACACATTTTAGAGTAAACCTTCAACACCAACAACCCCACCAATCCTCAAAACCAACTATGATTTTGACAGAGATTTCATTGTATCTACACATCAATTGGAAAAAATGACATCTTTTCAATACAAGGTCTTCATTCTAGGAACAGAGTCTATTTCTGCTTATGTAAAATTTTTCGGTAACTGTCAGTAATGCTTTATAGTTTTCTATGGTAAGATCTCCAAATACTTTGTTAGGTAAATGAATATCTATATGTTTGATTTTTTAATGGTGCTGTAAATTATATTTCTTTTAAGTTTTATTTTCTATTTGCTTGTCATTGGTATATAGCAATACACACTGCTATATTGAAGAAAGCAGCCTTGCTAAACTTATTATATCTAATAGTTTATCTTTAAGTTATTTTTTAATTTCATCATGTACAATCAAATCATGTGATATGCAATTAATGAAATTATTTTTTCTTTACAATCTTTGTATATTTTCTTTATTTTTATTATCTTGTTCTGGCAGTTGTAAGGACCTTCAGTCTAATAGAATGTTGATGGTGGCAATGTTTGTCTCCTTCCCAATCTCAGGAGAAAGCTATTATTTTATATTCACTACAGGAATTTTTTTAGATACTAAGATATTCATATGTTGAATTTCATGATTTTTGGATTTTTTTTTGTTATTTAAGTACAATAGACATGCAATATCCTATTAGTTTGAGGTGTATATGATATTGATTCGATGTTTACTGAAATAATCATATAATTGATCAATTTTTTAAAATCTCAAACATTAGACCAACGGCCCAGTATGGTTGGATGTAACATATATTGCTGGATTGGATTTGTTAATATTTCTGTTAGAATGTTTGCAACTGTGTTTCACTGTGTTTTTCTATAAATTGTCCAATTTTATCTAAATTTTAAAATTTTCTAGGATAAATATTTTATAATATTCTTATATTAACTTTTTAACATCTATGAAGTTTATAGTGATACCTTGCTTTTCAGCCCTGAATTTGGCAAATTGTGCCTTCTTTAACTTTTCCTTAAACAACCTTGGCCAGGCATTTATCAACTTTGTTACTCTATTGAGAGAACTAATTGAGTTTATTAATATTCTCTATTGCATATATATTTCCTTTGTTTATTCTTTTGTGTTTATTACATCTTTATTTCTACCTTCATTACATTTAACTTGCTGTTCTTTTGCTGATATTTTTGAGATGGATGCTTTGATCACTAATTTTCAGACTTTTATTTTCTATTATATGCACTTATGAATACATACTCATATAGATCCTGTAAGCACAGCTTTACCTGCAATACACATGTTTTATAGATTGTATTTTATTAAATATGTTCAAAATATTTAAATTTTAATTTCTTACCAATGAGATTTTAGATGCATATATCCTAATTTCCAAACATATAGAGATGTTTTCTAGTTATCTTTTAAAAATCTGATTTATAGATTAATTTCCTTGTGATAAGAATATCTACTCTGTCCATAATTCTCTGAAATTTATTGAGGTTGCTTTGTAACCAGAATTTTTAAAAAAATGAATTCAGCAGTTTCAGCTACTGTGTGTGTTTAGTCACTTAGCATTTAGTTTAATTTTACTTATTATGTTTTCTTAATCTCTATATTCTTTATCTTTCTATTATTTGCTAGACAGATATATTAAAATATGATGAATATGAATTATATTACTTTTTTAGTTTTTGAATTCCATATTTTGAAATTTATTTTCCATATTTTCTTCTATCTTTGTCCAGTTCATTAATTTCCTTGTCCCTCATATCTAATCAATTATTAAACCCATGCATTGATTACTAAACCTCAGGTATTTTACTTTTTACTTCTGTAATATCATCTGGTTGTCATAAAATTTCTAGTTCTCTGTTGAAATTTTTCAGCTTGTCTTTTAATTCCTTGATCATATTAGCCAGTTCTTTTAAAGTATTTGTCTAACATATCTAATTTCTTGGACCCTCTCTGGATTTGACATTATGTTATTATTTTTTGGTATGCTTGGTTAATTTAACTAATTGTGAGACATTATGTATTAAGAATTTTAGAGTTAATTTGAAGAGCTACATTATACTTTCTTCCTACATAGACAATTTATTGAAAGAAATTAGGATAAGGGAAGAGCACCTCAATCACAATGAGAACCTGCACCAATGTGACTCTGGATTTTAGAATCTGTGAGGACTATACTATTTCCATTTCATTTTTACTTTTAGAGTGTAGTAGAAATCACAACTGACAGCATATGGCATTTACAAGAGCCTCTCAAACTTGCCAAAACTGATGTCCAATTTTTGTCTCCTAGACTTTGTGACTGCCAAACATTTGGTTTAGCTTCTTGGTCTCTCAGCTGCCAGTACTTGATTGGCAAATGCCTCAAAATGAGAGAAAAAAAATGACAGTTATCAAATCAGATCTCTGGGGTTCCCTCCTCTGAGTGATCTATGGCCCCTCAAGTCATTTCCGCCCTGGTTGGTCTCCAAAATCTCATACAGATCAACTTCATTTTCATATTTTTCTAAAATTTTAGTTACTTAAAGAGAGATGATTGTCCAAAGCAGCAACTGCTGGCCGCTAGTCCAAGTAAAATCCTTACGTGAATATTGTATTATACAAACAAATACAAGCGCATTTTATGCATAATTATGTAGTAAAAATAGGTTAACCTTTTAAGGCTCAATTTCTTGGATTTGAAATTCTCCGGAAGATAAGTCTAGTCAACTTGAAACAAAGTAAAAGAGAAAGTATTGTCTATTTAGTGCCTGTTACGTGGCAGGTTTTTCACATAATAAGTGAGTTAAGATTTGGGTAGTTACTATGAGCCAAACACTGCTATAACCTGTGTATCTAGCCCCTTCCTATCACATTGAGTAGAAATCCATTTATCCAGTATATCCGTTTCAGCTTAAGAACTGTATCTAGGAAGGTTAAGCACCTTGTAAAAGATCAACTAGTAATTTACAGAGCTAGCACTCATAGTGGGAACTAGCTTGAGATTCCAGGTTTGTAATCTTTACATTATTTTGTTTCAACTGAGACATTTTAGAAATGGTTTAAGAACATAAATTTACACAGTCCTTGAAAAATACAAGTTTTTTAGCAATGATCTTCAAGTGAATTAAAATATTGTACAATCTATCCATTCTAATCCTCTGACAACCCAAAAGGCTCGATATTGCAAATTTCAATTTTGAGTTGAAAAATGTTTGCTAAACCTATATTTTCAGGTGCCACTCAGAATTACCTAATCAGATTCTCTGCCAGTGTGCTCTAGGAATTTGAATTTTTAATACAGTTGATTTATATGCACATTCAAGTTTAAGGAATATTGCACATGAAAAATGTTTCTAAACAAAATTTGTCATTCTATACACTTTTTACAATTAAACTGTACTTGAAATGGTAGAGATGAATCCCTATATGACTATTATATAAAACAAGCAGCCCTTACTGATTTTACCACTAGTGAGATTTTACAGGCAGTTACTCACCTGATTTTTAGGAATCCAGAAGGATTTATTCAAATACAACCTTCTGCCTCTTTAAAAGAGTTAAGCTATCTGTTTTATCAGAATTATTTCATCAAGTTCTATGAGCTTAGCCTTGTCCAAAGTGGCTGCTTGGAATCAATGAAATCAAGACTTTGAGAGCTTGTGTTACGTAATGCACATGCAGTGTCAAGTTAATTAAATTAATCCAAACTTCAAAAAATTATGGGTGAAGAAATTTTACCTGAGAGACTCAAAAGATGATAAAAATTGCCTTATCTGTAATTGCAACTCAGGAAAACTGTAGGGTAAGGCAAGATTCAGACCAATCATCCAGGGACCATTTCAATTTATAAATGATTTTAATCAGTTAGCCTAACCGTGAAGCTGTCAATACGTTTCAGTAATAGTATACAAGTCTACTAATGTCCTAGCTCTAATGATGTTGTATCTACATACTGTAAATTTTAATTATATTATACGATGGCCCACGAGGCTTAGATTGACTCCTAAATTGTCACTCTGGTACATTCTGATCTTAAATTTAAGTTTCTCATATATACACATACATATAGCATGAAAACACTTCCAAGGGAGATTTACCAGACGTCACTTCACATGCTATACAGCTAGAAGATTGATTTATTGTAAAAATGTACCATGAAGCAAGGCCTTAGAAGTGCCTTGAAAAGGAGAATTTCAGTGACTTAACTCTCTGTCCTGCTTTTATAATCCAGAATACACACTCAAAGATTCATGCTATCCTGGGTAAATGTGCTAACAAATTTACAACTTGGACATCTGTTCACATGAACAATTTAACCTGAAATTCACTAAACTCCCTCCAGAAGCAACAACTTCCAGAAGCAAAAAACTACCATGAGAATTTATGTACCAAGAATGTGACATTATGTTCTAGACAGCTTCCTTTCAAGATCTTTAGTTGATTGTAATTAAGGTACTTATAATTTATTTCCTTTTCCTTCCCTTTTCCCTGCCGTATCATTTCCCTTGTGTTATTTCTAGACACTTAACTGTAAAAATGACCACTATGATTATTTTTTCCTTTCTTTCAACTCTTTATTCCTTTAAACTTTTTGATATCTGTGGTTCACCATTCTCAAGCAATTGCAATAGCTGTCGTACATTCCCACTGTTGACTTTGTCGCAGACCCCTCTGATAGTCATTAGGTGAACCCTAGGCCCCTACATTTAACTATCAGGACTAATTTTTCCAGAACCTCAAAGGAACTCAGCGGGCATTAGAGAACAAGATGTGGCGCTAATAATACAAGCTAAAACCAAATTGCTTTCTTATGAAACCATTAGTTTAAATCCACCTAGGAGATTAATTTGTCTCTGACAATAAGACTAACAAATCCAGATAGTAATTTGAACCATCTTTATTTTTTGTCTCATTATACTTTATTACAGTCCCTAAGACTATATTTTTCTGTGTGATTAGATCCTAACATGCTTTCCTCATCAAAAATGGCATAGACATTACATTTTGCCTTTCAAGAATTTAAACAAATTCCCTCTTTGTTCATAAATCATTAAGGACCTTATGGTGTAATTTACCAATGGAATTCACTAACTTGTATAAAGACTTCCAGCTTAGAATAAAACATGTGACATATGATGTCTGATTATCGCTCAATTATCAAATGAAACAGCTCATGTTTACATGTCAAAAAAATGAGTCTGTAAAAAAAAGTGGATAAACATTTCAGGAAAAGTAGATCAACTAAGTATTCAATTAGGAAAAACAGGCTTGTTGGTTACCAAAATTTGGCCAAACTAATCTATGGGATTAATTCTTTGACGTGATTTTGGCCAAATGAAAACAAAAACAAAAGCAAAAATTAGCTAAAAGGAAGTTTCCAAATGTTACCTATGTTGTCTTTGTATCAAAAAGTCTTGCCTTCCTCTGCTGTCTGATATACAGTTGCTTAAATATTAGCTTCCAGTGATATTCTCAGCTGCGATCTAGCAGATGGCATGCCAAAAGGAGACAGTAGCCTTCATAGTCAGTTTGGCACCTCTGGGAACTGGGTTTGACCCAAAAGAAAGACAGGAATTAGCATGAGAAAAATGGCACTATCTTTTCTTAAGTAGTGGAGACGCTAGCACATGGATACCAGTAGCCATTACTGAGAGACAAATAGAACATGCACCTTTTACAGCTGAAATCACAAGCTTAAGAAACACCCACAGATAACTGAAATTGTTTTCCCTGTTAATTGTGTCAATTTGCTTTAGGGAAGATTGTTATCCCTGATGGTTTTTAGCCAGTGAGTTTGCCCAAGAACAAGAAATAAAAGCGAACAAAACAAAAACACCTTCTCATTATTCCACAGAGTGGTCTATGAACTGTTTTACCTTTGCTCAGTTACTGTTATACAAATGACGAATACGCTTTTTACTAAACTAATTCCAAGTTATTCTTTGAAAAGTTGGATCTGAATTTGTCAAGTCTCTAGAGTTAACTTCTATTAACATGAGACTCAAAAGTTAGAGAAATCACTTAAATGACACCAAAAATGAAAGAAAGATATAAATATAAAATATGGGACATTTTAAAAGACAATTGATCTGGCTTTTGCAACAATCCATAGTACAAAGTAAAACAATAAGGAGGACACTATTCCAAATCAGGAGACTTAACTGGTATAATGACCAAATATAATGTGGCTGCTTTATATGGGTTCTGATTTAGGCAAATCAAACATAGAAAATCATTACTGAGACGATCAGGGACCTTTAATTATGACTTGGGTATCAGAGAGCAGCAAAGAAGTATTGTTCATTTTTAAGTGCTTTGATAATTGTTGCGTTTGGGTTATAGATATACAGGGAGTAACTTTGTATTGCTGCTTCTGCTCTTGACTATGGTTGAAAATTTTCGTGATTATTTTAACCAAAAGATATATACAAATATAATAGCATCCCCTCCTCCTCTTAAAATTCTTCAGTAGCTCTTCACAAATTGTAGTGAAAATTTCAGATCCTTTCATTTTCAAATAAGGCCTTTCATGAACTAGAAGGTCTTTTCTAAATTCACCACTCAGTCTTATTCACCCACTCAAACGAGTTTATTTGAAGATTCATAAACAGTTTTTTATATATCAACTATTTGCCTGTGCACAGATTGTACCCTCTGTCTAGTGTGGCTTTATATGCTGTTTAAAAAGAACTGACTTTTTAAGAGCACATGTCAGAACTATTACAGTCTTGCTGCAAGGGAAAAGGTCTCTACCTAGACTGTTGAAATTTCACCCTTGGTATAGAAAAAGCAAATGTTAGATAAAAGCCATTAGATGAAAATGAAAAAGATGGTCTGATTAAAGACTTTAGATTGAGTGAAACATACATGACAGTCAGTTGGGCAGATGCATAGAGCTAACTAATGCCTCTCTTTGGGTACAATTTGCATTTGCATATGTTAATACAATTAGCAAACTCTTAATCTAACCAAGATTTGTGTAGATTTAAGATATTTGATTTCCAATTCAATAGGTTTTCTCTCCTAGTATTCGCATAGCCTTGTGCTTGCCACAGGATACCTTATTCATTACTTTTTTTAATTCTCCTTTGTGAGATTATCATTAATTTGAAGGTTTGGATAATTTCTTACAATGATTCATAACCTTGCACTAGCACAATATCTGGCTTACTCTATGTACTAAAGAGGCATTTGGGGTGTTTGTTTTGAATTAAAGAATTAATTAGAATTAGAGTGAAGTAAGAATGTGAAAAATGTATATATAAACTTCCAGCAATATCTGGGTCTATTAAAGTGTTAGTTTTCAGTAAAGGAATTGATATTTAAAGTATTTTTTTATATGTACTTCTCCAGGTAGTGAGTGACTTTACTATTCTTTTAAAGATATGCAGTACAGTGCTGACTCTGAAAACTGGTCCTAGTTTTTTTGCATATTTTATTGTATAAACAGTTCAAAAGCACCGTTAGTATATACCTGTTCCTGGTTTCTATCTCAGAGTCTTTGATAGTGCTTTAGTCTTTGAGTGGGAAAATTTCCCCAGGGGATTGGAAATACATTCTTATGATGGCTTCTTGATCTTTTATTGTATCCTCAAGCAAAGACCAAAAAGAAGATTGAATAGAAAATAGAGCCTACCAGAAAGAGTACTTCACTTCATTGATAATGTAACATGTTAGACAGAAGTGAATAGGACCTATGACTCACGTCTACCTGACTGGTAAGCTCAAAACTGAAATGAACAGAGAAATCAATTTCAAACTAATCAGACACCACAAATTTTAAGGCTAGAGAAATTTAAAGGAAACTGGTTATAGTTTCCATCCAAAGGATTTTTGGAAGGAAATTTCTTTATAAGTACAAGATAATTATTTTCTGATATTTTATAAATGAGTTTTTCAAAGTAATTGATAACAGAAGAAATAGTTTCTATTTGCAAGGCATTGTTCTATGGGATTTTCAAAGATTATATGACAATACAGCAATCATGTGATACAGGAAGTAGCAGCAGCTCCATTTTTAGAGAAGGAAATTGAGGTACATGGAGAGTAAGTAATTGTTCAAGTGAATAAATGGTGAGTCTGTTTCTAATTGAGCATTCGTGCTCTAGATCCTTTCTTCTGAATACCACCTTATGTACTGCAGACTGTCAGTTAATCTCTATAATTGTGAAGAAAATCCACAAAACACAATTAGGTGTTTAACTTTAGAGTGATATGGAACAAATTCTTAATTTGCTTTAATTATGGCCAAATTTTTAGAGGCATAAATCAATCTTTTCTCAGAGGATGTTAATATGCCCAAATTATATTTACTTGTCTCTCTCTCCTCTACTTACAGTAAATTCTATCCAATTTTAATAAGTAACTTAAATGCTACATCATAATCCATTACACATCAGTCATCTCTCTCTGCTTTAGGCTGTTGTAGCACTTTCTCCATAACTTTACTATAAAATATGACACCTTCCATGACAGTAAAAAGGGAAAGGGATTTAGAGATTCAAATTCAGACTCTTCAACTTGCTAGAGCTGTAAGCTTCGTCTTGGCTTCTCTGGATCTCAATTTCCTCATTTTTAAATTAAGGTTTATAGCCTGACCACATAAAATTATTAAATATGACAGTTTATACAAAGTCTACCACAGAATCCAAAACACCATAAGAACTGAATAAATGATGTTTTCACTTTTTCCCTTCATTAGTCTGACAATAAGAGGACTCGTTCCTGGTCTTTGTCGTAACTGTTAGAAATCTGCGATTCGCATGTATTTCATACACTTGGACTTCCTTTCTTAATGTACTCAATCAATATTTATTGGATGTCTATAATGTACAAGATGCTATGTTAGAAACTAGAGAAATAATTGTATACAAGTGAGATAAGGATACAATTACACACAGATATTCACGGAGTATGGTCGCTGTCTTAATGTCTAGATTCAGTTCAAATGAACTGTGACAGCTTACCAAAATGTATATCAGGCTAAAAATTAAAAGTGAATAAATTAAAGCAGTTGAAAAGTACCAAACAATAATAACAAGCAGGAATAAGCTTGGTCTAGAGGATATAAACTGAAATTCTGCATCCTTTATATGGAAATATTTTAAGTGTCTTAGCTCAGGTTGCTTTAACAAAATATCACAAACTGTGTGCCCTAAACAACATTCATTTATTTCTCTCAGGTTAGAAGCTGGAGAGTCCAAGATCAATGTGTCGGCACATTTCGTTCTTGGTGAGGGCTCTTTTCCTGACTCCTAGCCAACTGCTTTTGCCCTGTGTGTTCCCATGGCCTTTCCTTGGTGTGAGCAAATGGAGACAGAGAAAGCTCTCATCTCCTGTCTCTCCTTTTATAAGGGCATTAATTCCATCATGAGATCCCTACCCTCATGACCTAATCTCACCCTAGTTACCGCCCAAAGGTCCCACCTCCAAATACTATCACATTAGAGATTAGGTTGTCAACAAATGAATGTGAGGTGGGACACAAACATTCAGTCCATAGCATCAAGTTTGTTAGTGATAGTTCTAGAAGCTGGCCAAAGAAGGAAATTCAATCACTTAGACATTTGATGTTAATTAAAAAAGCAAAACAAACACAAAAGCCACTCAGTACTGATTTTTTGACTGACTGAAGTCCAATATCTTTTGTGCTCACTCATAAAAAGAATAAAGTGATAGGTAGTGAACAACGACCTCCAAAATACCCCTACAGACGCTATAATGACAAGTTTCATTAGGTGATTTCTTAAAGTATCCTTAAAATAAGATAGTGAAATAAATGCATCCTGAGGGTTTAATAATTACAATTCTATACTGAACCAGTCCTTGACCTTAGGTAAATTACTTTCTTTTCTGTGACTCAATTCTCCTATCTTTAAAAGGAAGAAGTTGGACTAGCTAATTTCTTGGTCCTTCTCAGCTCAAAATGTATTGAATACATTTTACATACTTAACTTTCCACAGTTGCTATCCGACATCAACATGTGTTCCATGAGAAAGGTCCTGGCAGCATGGCTTTATGCCACTATTTTCAAACCATATTGGCCACAGAAACATTTCTTCAAAATAAATGTGATTCAAATGATAGAAATAGATGAATCTCCATTTAAAGATATATATATAGATGAATCTCCATACATAGATAGAAATAGAAATAGATGAATCTCCATATATAGATAGCAGCAGAACTGGCTGTTTGTAATTCCAGTAGAAATCCCATAACTCAGCTTCTCCCACTGCCCATAGTTCTGCAGAGTTGTCTCTGAGCTAGTTCCATTGAACACTCAGGGCTCCAAAAAACAAATCTGGAAAATAATTATAATGAAAGAAGCACACAGGCATTGAAATCAGCCATTCTTAGGTTCAAATTCTAATTGTAACAATCATGAACTGTGTGGAGGCAGGTTCAGGTTCTGTGAAGCCTCACACAATCTGGGAATTTCTCGTTTAAGAAAAAGCACAGAAACATAAATATAAAAATAGGTAGAGGACCTCAGAAGGGGTTGAATATGAGAAGGGTCTTGAAGCTCATCTGAATGACTCAGAGTGATTTACTCAATGAATCTAAACCTGTTTTCTCAGTTACCAAGTCAATAGGGTAGAACATCTCTTGAAGATGGCTGTGAGAATTAAATTAGATAAGGTTTGTAAAGCATGTGGCAAAGAGACAAGAAAGGCAATGCATATTAACTATACTATACTTGTATCAAGGTTTTGTCAAAGGCTATTTGTACCAGACAAAGTTAAACAGGCAAGGAAGAATTTATTCAAGACTATTGATATAGGGAAGAGGGAATGAACTCAACTCTACTGAAACCAAAGGTAGGAGGATTTTTAAGCACTGGGGTGAGCTAGTGGAAAACTACTGGAGGACATGATGGAGGAGATTGGTCAATGTGGTCAGGTCATCTGTGTTTGCTTATTGATGCTTGTCAAAGTTAGGCTCCTACCTCCCACAAACGCTGGAGGATAGGAGTGTTCAAGGTTTACACTGAACAATTTAGAACTTATGACTAGTAAGCTTATATTGTTGTTGTTCAATAGCAGCAAAACAGAATCAGGACATATCATTGACAGCATGGGCATTGACAAATTTCTAGGAATTTTAAAATTTCTGAAATATTTGTAATAATATTTTATCCATACGAATAACCTAGGGAAGGTTAAGCATCTCTTCTTATTTGACAATGTTTTTAATGCAATTCAACATATCAAATAAGCCTAATTATTATTATTTTTCTTATTTTTTCCTTTCTCTCTCCAAAGCCCCCCAGTACATAGTTGTGTATTCTTAGTTGTGGGTCCTTCTAGTTGCGGCATGTGGGATGCTGCCTCAGCATGGCTTGACGAGTGTTGCCATGTCCGCGCCCAGGATTCGAACCAGCAAAACACTGGGCAGCTGCAGCGGAGCACATGAACTTAACCACTCGGCCATGGGGCCAGCCCCAAGCCTAATTGCTTTTAATACATCTCTTTTTACAAGGTAAAGAACAGATGTTTTGTAATTTTCCAAGGGCCATTTGGAGAACTCTAAAGTCAGTTTGAGATCAAGAAAATTTCATACAGAAATCTATTTTAGGAAGGTAAAATATCCGAAGTTGTAACTAATGTCAAAAGGTTTGGACACTTGACTAAAACAGATCATGGGTCACTAAAAAATAATACTTGCCGACCTATTAAACCAAAGTGTCAAAGGCTTTAAAAAGCAAATACAGGTGATAACATGATTAGAACAACAGTAACAACAACTTTAGCTCTTTTAAAGTTGGGAAGACTTTGTTTACTTAGTCAAATACATGTTAAAGTCAACATAAAACATAGGAAATTCTGATAAGACGCTAAGAGCAAACCAATAATCCAAGAAAATTTTGTCATTTTAACAGAAATAAAAATCAAACTCTAGTTTTGCACCAGTATGATATTGATACCAAAGGTCATTAAGAAAAGAAATTAACACATCCAATCTTAACTAGCTTTCAATATGCAAAATAAGATTCCATTTCTGCAAACAATCTGTGACTATCCCTACCCATTCAGGTTTTGTCCTACATTTTCTGTTTTCTCATTCAGAACAACCAGTTGTTTTACTTCAGGATAAAATTACTCTTTTTTTACATAACAAAAATACATCCTATATACCTTGCATACTTTTAACAAAGACATTTCCTACACTCCTAATATACTTTGCATACAGTTGTTTCTTATTGCCCTGATTATTTTTAGTAGTTTCACTTAGATATATTAATCATAATTTTTAACCACATGTAGCTTATATTTAACAGAGTGAACAAGGAAATAGATCATTGTAAACATCTTATGTCAACATTCTATAGGAAACTAGTAAAGTTTATGAATATACCATCTCACATTTCTCAAGATGTCACAAGAATATATTTATTAACAGACCCAATATATTTATTGTCTCTGTATTATAAAAATAAGATGACAAAACTGTATAAACTTAAACTTATGCCTAATAATGAATATTTCAGTAGATGACTTACAAATGATCTAGATATTTAACGGATGTTACTTAAGTAGCATAAGTCTAATGTTGTATGTTACCAAAACGATTTTGGAAACTATTTTTAAGCAGAGATGTAAAACATAATTATGGTTGAAATAAAGTTTGTCAGAATAATGACTAAATTTGACTAAAATAAAATTAATAAATTTTATAATCTTAAATATCTAGTAGATATAACATTAGCTTATTTGACCAGTAAACCAAAGTAGAATAAAAATGCATGTTTGTATTACACTTAAACCTGATAACTCAGAAGACATAGCTGTTTTTATTAAACCAACAATTATTAAATTACTATTATTTATAATATATAATATATGATAATTATATAATTATTAAACTACTATTCACCAAAGATTTACCTAATTCATGTAAAGTTGAGTTTTTAAAATACTTGGGTTAATGTCTATAAAAGCATATTTGTTGTATCATAAGAATCAAATTTAGTATTTTTTAAATTTCTGAATTTAAAAATATTTATATAAGCATTTATTTATCTCTAAATCTATTATAATAGAGCTTCTTTAACAGATATTATAAGTTATTTTGGCAATTACATTCAGAGGCAGGAAAATATCATATATGTATATTCACATAAATAAACATGCAGAGAGAAACAAATAGAGATCTATAGCTTTTATTCTAAACTTTTAGCCGTGAGTCAGGCATAAACATAGTAATATAAAACTCACTACTTTATATAAAAGATTTGGCTCTTGCTTTGCCCTACTTTATGCTTTTATCAGAACTGTGTTTCTAGCAGATAGGTCAAATTGAGATGACCTGCTGAACATGAGAGCTAAATATTCCCATCAATATATATGGAGGAAATTTTTGATATTGTCTCTTACCTTGATATATAATCTTATGGAGGCCGTGGACTAAACTTTGGGCACGGAACCAAGAATGTACCAAGTGGATGTCTGGGCATATCCAGAACCTTTCTGAGTGAATAAAATGTACAGTCTGTTGCCAATTAGGCTTTTAGTCTCTGGTGGTCAATTTTGGAGTCCTTGACTCCTGGGGGGGTGCAGGGGGCCTAAAGGTCTAGTGACTATAGGAAATTGAGGAGCTAGAGTGGGAAGGAAAATGTCAGGGGTAGATTGAGGGATAAAGGAGATAAGGATCTTGAAAAGGGACATATGAAGGACTTCAGGGAGCTGAAGGGATGATCAAAGTGGCAAAGGAGAAAGGAGGAACAGAGGTGAGAGGAAGGAGGAGGTCTTAGATGAGACAGCTTGCGAGATGTTGTTTCCCATAAAGGCCACTGAAGTTCTAAATTATACTTAGGAAAATCATGCCAAGGAGGAAGGAAGTAAATAGACTTAGCACTACAGTGATGCAGCATATAGTCACCAGGAATCTTTAAAGGAGGAAAATCAGATGAGTGAGTATCTCCCATGGGGGAGAGAGGCATCAGACTAAAGGTCAAACAAGATCCCAACAGGCTGCAGATCCCAGCAAAGAAAAAGTGCTCTAAATACCAAAGAACCAAAGTTCAACCAAATGAGATCTCATTAGCAATAAGAACACTCTATTAGGATTAAAGTCAATTCCTTACCATGCTTTCATGGTTGGATGTCTGAAGGACTGGATCAGAAGTCAGACTCATCAATGGTTACCTGATCAGTCATGAGTGAAGACAAAGTCTCTGGGGTCCTGGATGAGAGGCCCAGGGGTTCGATAATGAATTGAATCCTATCTGAGTTGTGGCTCCAGAACTGTCAAAGAATTTGCACCAAAGTTAAATAGGTAAGGTAATAAGGAAAAAGGATTGAACTCAACTCTGCTAAAGCAAATTGCTGAAGGTTTTTTTAGTGCTGAGGTGAGCTAGTAGAAAAGTACTGAAGGGTATTAGTGGGGAGTTTGATCAATGTGAGTGGGCCATCTGTGCTTGCTAATAAGCACTTATTGAAGTTAGACTCCTATCCTCTTACAGACACTGGGAAATGGGGGCATAGCCTCCTTCGATGACTATAATTCAAAGGATGTCTCCCAGGTCTTGAGGAAGACATTCCTGGATTGTAAAGCTGGCAAAAGGCTGTGAGAGCTGTACACATTTTAAGGGTCAGAGAAAGAATTTGTAATTACAAGTTTTCTACAGTAAATGATGTAAGAAAAGAATGATCACGGGTCCTAGAGCCAGGAAGATATGTGTTTAAAGTCTTGTCTAGCTGAGGGGGAATTTCACAATGTTTTGGTCAGCTTATCTGAATCGATAGCATGAAAATAAAGCATGTCCTAAAACATCATTAATTAAAGCAAATACAATTCTTTAAGGCAAAATAAAAGATCATTCATCTACACATCCTTTTTTTCTTTTTCTAATTGTATACCATGGCTGCTGAAAAATAACTTATCAAATGGAATAATCAGTCTCCTATTATCAAGAACCCAGAAATCAAATTCAGATTCTAGAGGGAAATCAAAGTAACTGAAAGACACAAGATAAAGAATATAGGAAAGAAATAGGAGAGCACCATTATTCAGGCTCACAAAACAGAAGCAATATAGAAGCAGGCAAAATGGCAGAGGAGAGAATGCTTGAGGGGCTTAAACTTTTGCATGAGCTCAGTAAAGTTTTCCCCACTCCCTTAAACAAGAGGAAGAATTGGTTCATGCCTCGACCCTAGGCTTCCCTTGGGTCTAGGTAAGGCATGTGTACCAGAAATTTTAAATTCTTCCAATTCAACTTCTTTAGTAATTTTTATGAAAAATCTCTTATAAATGGATTAATGTGGCAGTCTTACCAATTGGTGATATTTTGATTTCTTTTTTTAACACTAGGTTAAACAATTACCAAGTTTTTCACTAGGTTACATTTGTAGACCAACCTGTTTTATAACTCATGAGGAGTCTTGCATTTAACAAGTTCTTCAATTTTTGTATATTAAAATATTGCAGGTTCTATTTCTTAGAGAAAAACACAATGCATGTCTTTGTTGACTCATAATAGATACAGTTGACATGTCAATGATCACTAATTATGCTCTGCTGTGAGAGATCTTTCTCTCTATAGATACATATGTGTATTACGTTTCATTAATTAGCATTTTTATAGCCAAATATTTTAAAGGACTAGAAAATATGATGAGGCAAGGAAACCTGACAGAACGTGGCATACTGAATTTTATTTGAATCTAATGTGGATAAATTATTTCTAGGCCACAAGAGTTTTTCATATCAAGAAAAAATGTCATCTATTATGTATAAATAATGAGGACAGCTCATCTTGCCTTTGATTTATTTTTGAAAATCTAAGAGAAATGCCCCTAAGCCGCTAAACTACCACAAACCATAAAATACTTTAGAAACCAAAAAAAGAAAAATTGAAAATTTAATTATTTGGTATTTGATATGCTGTGTACAACATATCAAATACTTCTAATTATTTTAAAATAAATATTTCCAAAATATTTTCATGAGAACGCATTAATATCTGGAATCAATTAACAGGTACATTAGTATAAAAATAACCATAAAATATATATCATGCAGAGGAGAAATGTGTAATTATTACATCCATATAAATAGTGGAGAGAGCCAGACTGAATACTGTAAGCTGCAGGGTTTCTTATGAGAATGTTTGATATTATCTATGCTGCAATTCCATGATTTCCTCATAGCCTGAGAATACAGGATGTTCAGAGGCTTCTCTGAGTGACAAAAGAGTGTATCCTTGAAGATTTGTTTCCACTGATACCTGGAAATTTGTTGTGATAGACACTGCCAAGGATTATTAGTCTATATTCCCTTTATTTTGTTCGCTACACGCATACATAGTTAATTCATCTTTCAGTGTCACTGATCCAAATTAATCTTTGATTTGGGTACTTGTTTCAATTGGAGATCTCCCTAACTTATGTCTTTGACATCTTTCCCAATCTTGTCCACAAGAAGGAAAAAACAATATGTATGCAGTCTGTGTATTTGTCAACTGGGTACAGTAGAAAGATAGAAAACAAAATTCAGCATGTTGGGTCAGATCCATGACTGATATACTTTAATGCTTTATCTCAGATGGTTGCATTAGGGATTAATTTTTGTAAAGTCATTTCCCCATGGAGTCTCAGCAGCATGGCTGACTTTTTCATTGAGCATTGCCCCATCCTGTGAGCAGTGGTTTCAATGGTGGTGGGCAGCATCAAAGTTAGGTGAGGACCCATGGCTACTTTGTATGCTGTGGAAACCAGGCCAGGATGCATAAGCCCTTTTTGAGTTATAATCCCTGAGAAAATCACCAGAGGAGTACTCTCTGCACTCAGAAGCCTTAAAGAGATTTCATTGAAAAAAAAAATTTTTTTTCAGCCCCTTCACTCACTGTGTCACAGACATGAGTCTACTAGATCTTGAGCCATAGAAAAATGCGAGTTATAGACAACCACTGCTCCCCAAATCATACTGTCAATTCTCCTCTGGGTTAGGCTATTTGCTTACCCATTTTAATCTGCTCTCCAAATTCTCTCTCTTAGAATGGATTCTCTCTAACCTACCCAAGTTTTCATGCAAACTGATGCACGGCACTAATCTCCAAGTTTCCCCATAGAACAAATTGAGACTCAAGATGAAAAGGCCAAGCTGAAAGTTTTAAATGTTTACACAGGTTAGTTTCTAAATAAAATTGCCCATCTTATAGAAAAGCACTCAAAATTCCTAGGCTTAAATATGGGTAGTAAAATTTTTGGCTGGACTAATTAGCTTTCTTCCTGTATTTTTTTCCTATTCACTGAATTTGTGAATGTAACCAACACTCACTTTTATTTTTACCCCAAGTAAAATATTCTATATCATTCATATTTGTCTTCTAAAACTGTATGTAAACTATACCTCAACAGGGCACGGAATAAAGGGAATTAGTTATAGGTGAAATCATTTCCCCTGCTATGCTGTGAGTGCTATATAAATATGAACTTCTTCAGTTCTTATGTAAATTGAACTGGAGACTTGCTCACAGCTACCTAACAATATGTGACAGAACTGTGGTTGAACCTAGGCATTGTGACTCCAGAGACCTCTTAACCACTGCACTATGTTATCATGCTCTCCCTTTCAGCTGGCCTAGAAATTAAGAACTTCCTTGTAGTATTGGCAAAAATTGGCAGAACAATTTGGCAGGAAAAGGGCATAAAAGGTATCCAGGCTGGAAAGCAAGAAGTAGAACTGTCATTATTTGTAGATGACCTGATATTATGCATAGGAAACCATAAAGACTCCACCAAAAATACTGTTGTAATAAAAAAATTCAGTAAAGTTTCAGAATACAAAATTTATATACAAAAAATCTGTTGTGTTTCTATATGCTAATAATGAACTATCAGAAAGACAAACTAAGAAAACAGTCCAATTTACAATTGCATCAAAAAGACTAAAATATCTAGGAATAAATTTAACCAAAGAAGTGAAACACCTATACTCTGAAAACTATAGGACATTAACAAAAGAAATAGAAGACACAAATAAATGGAAAGATATTTCATGCTCATAGATTGGAAGAATATTAAAATGTCCATACTACTCCAAGCAATTTACAGATTCAGTGTAATCCCCGTCAAAAGTCCAGTGATATTTTTCACAGAAACAGAACAAACATTCCTAAAATTTGTATGGAATCACAAAAGACCCTGAATAGCCAAAGCAATCTTGGGAAAGAACAAAGCTGGAGGCATCATATCTCTGATTTCAAACCATATTACAAAGCCATAGTAATCAAAACATTATTGTATTGGCATAAAAACAGACACATAGATCAATGGAACAGAATAGAGAGCCCAGAAATAAAGCCACATATTTATGGTCAATTAATCTATGACAAAGGAGCCAAGAATATACAATGGGGAGAAGCCAGACTCTTTAGTAAATGGTGTTGGAAAAACTGGGCAGCCACAGGCAAAAGAATGAAAGTGGACCACTATATTACACCATACACAAATACTAACTCAAAATTAATGAAAGACTTGAATGTGTGGGGACCTGGAATTGGCCACCCCAAGATATATCTCTTTGGAATGATGATTATTTGAGGCTGGTTCCTTTGCAGACAGGAAAGCAACTGAAAAGGAGAGTTTATTTACCCTTTGTAAGAGACATTTACATTGTAAAGGAACTCTCCATCTGTAAAGATATCTCCCTCTGTACCAAGAAGAAGGGGAGATGACCTTATCTCTAGAAACTCTTAATCTGCATTTGTTTATTGTGCTTGTCTGGTAACCTCCTGTAACTGACTTCCCTCCCCCTCTCAACATTGGCATTTCCTTAAGGATTAAGCATCTTTCCTTAGGCTAGGAACTGATTGCTGTGCTCACCTGTGACCACCCAGCTTGACACAATAGACTTGCCTCCCGCTATGCCAGCGGAGATAGCAGACCCACTACCTGCTGTGTCCATCAACCTCTGTGCCAACAGGGCAATCTTGTGACTATTGTGGGAGGGACATTTCAATCATATGTGAAACACCCTGTTTGGGGGTATATAACCACTATGTGCACCCCACTTCTTCGGTGCCCTTTCTTCCTTCGGGAAGAAAGGCCTCGGGCCATGGTCCTCATAAAGCTTTATTTAATTTTCTCCTGCTATTCTGTCTCATGTGAATTTAATTCATTCTCAGGCCAGACGAAGCCAGAAAAGGTAGAGGAAATGTCTTTTTCCCCTACAAATGTAAGACCTGAAACTCCTAGAAGAAAACATACAGTAAGCTCCTTGACATAGGTCTTGAGTTTTTTGAATATGACACCAAAAGTAAAAGCAACAACAGCAAAAACAAACAAGCAGGGCTACGTCAAACTAAAACGCTTCTGCACAGCAAAGAAAACCATAAACAAAATGAAAAGGCAACCCACTGAATGGGAGAAAATATTTGCAAATCATATCTAATAAGGGGTTAACATCCAAAATATATAAAGAACCCATACAACTCAATAGCAAAAATGAACAATCCAATTAAATGGGCAGAAGTTCTGAATAGGCATTTTTCCAAAGAAGACATGCAGATAGCCAACAGGTATATGAAAAGATGCTCAACATCTCTAATCATAGGGGAAATGCAAATCACACCACAATGAGATATTGCCTCACACCTGTTAAAATGGCTGTTATCAAAAACACAAGAGATAATAAGTCTTGGCGAGGATATGGAGAATAAAGAACTCTTGTGCACTGTTGTTGGGAATGTTAATTTTTGCAGCCACCGTGGAAAACAGTATGAAGGTTCCTCAAAAATAAAAATATTAATAGAACTACCATATGATCCAGTAATTCTACTTCTGGGTATTTATCTGAAGCAAAAGAAAAAACTACTTTGAAAAGATATATGCTAATGGTCATTAAAACATTATTCACAATAGCCAAGATTGGAAACAACCTAAGTGTCCATCAATGGATGAATGGATGAAGAAAATGTGGTATATACGTATACATACATATGTACACACATATATGCACACACACAGGAATATTATTCAGCCATAAAAAGAATGAAATCTTGTCATTTGCGACAATGCAGATGGACCTTGAGAGCATCATGCTAAGTGAAATATGTCAGGCAGAAAGACAAATACCATGCGTGGAATGTAAAAAAACAAAACCAAAATCCAAGTTCATGGATACAGAGAACAGATCGGTGGTTGCCAGAGACAGGGAGAGGGGTGTATGCAAAATGGGTGAAGGGGGTCAACAAAGTTCCAGTTATGAAATAAACAAGACATAGGGATATCATGCAGAACATTGTGACTGTAGCTAATATTGTATTGCACATTTGAGAGTTGCTAAGAGAGTAGATGTTAAAATTTCTCCTCACAAGAAAAAAAATGTTTTTGTAACTTTGTAAGGTGACAGATGTTAATTAGACTTATTGTGATGGTCACTTCACAAATGTGTACAAATAGCAAATCATTATGTTGTACACCTGAAGCTAATATAATGTTGTGTCAATTATACCTAAATTAAAAAACAGAAAACTTTCCCTGAGAATTTCCTGATATTAAATTACAGTGAGAAATCATGTCCTAAAGCACAGCTAAACTCCACTCTGAGGCAACTTATGCTCCTTCTCAGAGATTCATATCTGTTTGGGAGAAGTACAATTCACTAACTTCTCCTATTGAATGAAAGAAGGCATTAGCTTTTGAGTCACATAAATAAGGGTTTGATTCTGACTGTGCTACTGAGCACCGATGTGGCTTTGAGCAATTGAAATAAACTGTTGAACTTTTTGAACTTGTTATTGTAATTGGGATAAAGATGCCTACACATGTTATTAATTGAAATAGACTAAAATACAGGTAGACTTCAGGTGCTGAAAAATTCTCACATTGTACATATTGCTTAATTTTTTATTGTTTATAAAATAATTGGGGAAGTATAATAAAAACACAAACTACAAAACATGAGGATGTTTGACATACACAACTAATGAACACGTGTACGTTGTCCAGAGAGCCCCAGACTTCTGTGTATGGAGATAGCACGCCCACTTTCCACACGACAGTAGACATGGCAGTTATATCTCTTATTAGCACAACTTTGCTGACATTTCTCATGTATCAAGTTATATTGTTTTAAGTATAGTTCAGAACAATGAGTTCTATGGTCCATCAGTGCCTCCGGGCTTATCTCATAATTCCTAAATTTGAATTCTACCATTCTCAAAGCACACCCTAGCTATTTAGCATCTCAGGAATGTAAAATAATCAGATTTTAGAGCAGACCTGAGTACATTCTTGGAATACAAAACCATTGTGTTTCCATTTTTTATCCCCCTTGGAATGCAGTGTTTAAGAGTATGGAGCTTTGAGTCAAACAGCCTGACCTTGTATTATTATTTTAGTATTTTCTATCTCCTTAGTTTTAGAAAACTAAATTGACACATTCCATCTTGAAAGTCAGGGTGGTGACACCTACCTGGAAATGTAATTTGAGGCCATCATAGAAATGTAAGTCTTACTGAATGAACAAGAGAGTAAATGAATGTATTTCACGAATAACTCTGAAACAACTGTTCCTTATGGTTTCTCAGGCTTGGCTTGAGGTACAGTCATAAGGTAATTGTGTAGGCATTTATGGAATATGACAGAACTCCCCACCTCACAGTGATATTGGGAGATGACAACAGCATCTCCGAGAAATATTTTAATGTTTCTAACCTCTAATAAACCATCCAATACATCTAGCCCATGTTCACTTTCAATATTAGTTTTCTTTTAATATCACGGTAGTTGCTAGATCAATTACAAAAGTTGCTTTTTAATATAGCAAATATGTTTTAATTCCCTGGATATGACAATATAGAGGCATAAATAATTTCAGCATTAATACAAAACATGTTTTGAGTCTCACTATGGGCAATGTTTATCTGTGGCAGGTGCTTAACAGTGATGGATTTGATCCCACAGGAAGTTAATTAAGTTATTCAGGCATTGGGTTGCTACTTGGACAGTTTCCCTAAAAGCTCTCCTATTACAGCTAGTTGTGCTTCTATTTTATCTTCCCCGACAGCCATGGCTGATGTTTGCTCTACACCTGGTTTCCCACCACACATATCACAATAATAATTCTTGTGACTTACAGCAAATATATCCTTGTAATTGTCAGTAGGATAAGGCAACATTCTTATGAGGAGAGAAATCCATGTTTTTCAACATTCAAGTTCTTTCCATATTAATAGTTTGGGAAGTAGAGTAAGACGCCATAGATTTATCTAACAATTTGGAGGTACAAAGTAGATTTAAATTCTTCAGCAAAACAAATGTAATAGTAAAAAAATAAACACAACTTTTCCCCTTGCTAACAAGGAAGCTCACAGGGACCAGAATCTTTCAGAACTCAATTCCATTTTTTTTTTTTTAATATTCTGGACTGTCTGATTTAAACAATGTCTCTTGTCCTATTGTACAATGGTAGCAGTTCACATGGATATTACATAGTATAGAAGGCACTGAGACAACTTTCCAGGAAAGTAGATACTTGGAGAACTAACTAGAGTTCTTCAACCAGTTCCTATGCCAGCTGCGGCAGCAAATACTCACTTCGGATGGACCCTCAGCTCTGCACGTCAAGTACAGAATGGTGAGTTGTGTACAGCTGCTTCCCTGCTCTCCCCCCATTCAGGAAAAAGCTGTTGACTGTTTTATATAATTTTTGTTTATATTGAAAACCTACATGGCACAGTATGAAGATTTACTTTATATTTATTCAGTTAATAGTCACATTTTATTTCATTAGCATGTTTATGTTAGTATTTCTATTGTTTTTTATTGTGAGTTGAGTATGAAAATGAGAAATAATTCTACCACATAACATTGAATTTTAGCATTCGCTATAATTGCACAGTTATTATTTTGCTATAATACAAAGATTAAATTTCATTTTAGATACTTTTAATTTTAACCATAAATTTAACCTGAGGAACCCTCACTTTCTACAACGTTCTTTTAAATGTAAGGCAGCATTCTGTTCCAATATAGTCCGCCTATATTATACTCCTAAAATGATCTTACCTCACTTTTGGTATCTTTTCAGTTATCCTCATTAACACTAAGCTTCTTGAATCACGGGATTAAGAGCTGGAACTCTACTGAAATGCCTTTTATACAATGTTTTCCATAGGGAACGGTGACATTGTTTATTCAATATTAGGTATTTTTCAGTACAATCAGATAGCATGTCTCCACCCACACTTACCTGGATTTCTTTATAGCTTGTAACCCAGAAATATACGAAACGGCAATTTTGATGTAGGAACATCCCTTCAATGGAACTAGACCTTTTATCTTCTATAACTATTTGCATCTCTCTTGGTGACCTCACCCTTCCTGGAATTAAACGCAAGGGTTAACCCATGTGCTGACGACACTTCAGTTTATATCATTTGTCCAGGTCTAGCTCCCTGAATCCAGATTTAAACTCACCCATTTATACTCACTAATCTCTCCTCATGTACCTATTGGCCATTTCAAACTCTCGGTGCCCAATCTGAACTCCTGCTTTTCTTGTCAAACCTCCTACACTTTTAAACTATCTCATTTCAGGCAGTGGCGATACTTCCAGTTGCTTAGGCTGAAAGTGGTATCATCTATGATTTTGCTCGCTCCCTCACACTGCACATTCGGTCTCAGTAAAATCAGTTTGCTCAACCTTCAAAATTCTCTAACCAGGAACTGGCCATTTTCCCCACTTCCACTACTCCCACCAAGTGTCCCACATGGATCACTGTGATAATCTTCAAAGGGCTTTTCCTGCTTTTACCATTGCTCCTACATTCTATTCTTTGGAAGCCCACCAAATGACTGTTTGAAATGCAAGTCACGGCATGTCACTCTTTGGCTTAAAATCCTAAAGTGGCTCCCCCTTTACCTTAGAGTGATATTGCCTATAAGGCCCTCTGTAACAAGGTCCCTATTATCTTACCACCCATCCCATTCCTCTCTCAGGTATACGAACATGGGCTTCCTTGATACTCCCGGACCATACCCAGCTTGTTCCTGCCGGAGGGACTTTGCCCTAGCTGTTTCCTCTACATGGACCTCTCTTTCCCAGATACATATATAGTCAACAGCCCCATCTCAGTCTTTGCTCAAACATCATTTTCTCAGTGAGGTGTACCTGACCACCCTATCTCATAATGCCACACTCCCATTCCACCTTCCTTCATATCCCTTCCATCTCAACTACCCTGATCCTTACGTGGCTCTCTTTATGGTACTCTTCACCCTTTAATACTCTATATTGTGCCAATTTTAGTTTGTAAATTCTCTTTTGCCCATCTCTACTAAAATTGAAGCTGTTGAAATTTGACAATGTAACGTTAGGTAACACCTTGTTTTGTTCTAATATATCCAAGTGCCTAGTCAAGTACTTGACAGCTTGCGGGTACACAGTGAGCATTTTTTGAATGAATGGATTTCTGATTTATCTCAAGTCATACTGCCTGAGTTTAACCTGGAACTAAATATTACAGTCAATTTGTCTATGACATTAAATTGCTATTTTAACTTTCCCAACTTGTACTAAAATTAAGAACGCTTTAGATACTCTGGAAATTCAAGTCTTGTGTACATCTTATCTTACTCGTACTGAACTTTTTTTAATTCCCTTTCTGCAAAAGTGAACACTCAGTTATCTCATATACTCCTTGCAGTCTTGTCACAGTTTATCCATGCCAAGATCTTTCTTGAAAGGATTTCTCCCCTTTCTTCAAGTCTTTTTGTAAATTACTTCATTTGCTACTTTTCCCTAAATGCTCCAGATAATTACATGGCTTATCTCTACATTAATATTTTTCTGCTTTAATTCTGTTTTACTTCCTTTCAGAATGTTTTACTTTCCTTTTCAGAAAGAATCACTTATCTTCTTAAGTTTACTTATCTTATATAGCCAAGTTAATATATGCTTCAACATAAATAGTAATCAGTTCATAAACGTGAATGTCTTCTTTCAATAAATTATTCTTGATTATGAGTGAGGAAACATCTCGTTCGAACCCAGTGAAATCAATTTTTAGCATCACATTTCCAAAGCTATGGGTGTGATTTCCTGATTCATTCTGTGTTAAAAATATGCCCCTGAGTGCTGTTATGGGAGACAAAGTACTGGTGTCAGTGGTATCCTTGCAGAATGTCATTATAAGCAGCAGCTATGACACAATGACAGTGTAGCTGGCAGTAAACCATGAGCCGTATCAATTACATTTGAAAGTAAAATATTTCCAGTCATGAAATATATTAATTTGCAATGGAAGCTATTGAAATCTTTGGAAGAGGAGATTCCCCCTACCTTGGTTCACCTCAGGGATTTTGTATTTCTGTTAGCATATTTGCTTCACGCCTTAAATATTTTGTTCTGTAAAACTGATAGCTGCGCTGACACTTCTCTCTTCCTTCTTTGCTGTAAGAAAATCTCAGGTAATAGATAGAAGGTTCCTAACTAACATTTCACACTAACATTTCATTTGTGGACAAGTATCTGTCAGATATGAGACTAATAAGACACTCAAATAGAGATGTGTTCCAAGTGGTAACCAATACCTTTAGGTGGCAGAACTTTCACACAAGTAATTTCCATCTTAATCATCTAAAGACAAGTTTAACATCTTCATGAAATTGAAGGTTATATTATGTGAGGGGAAAGAATTTCTTACCTCTTTATAGATTTCTGTAATAGGAACCTAATGTCATAGTATGCTACAAAACTTAGTATTTTTTAGCTATAGTAACCTTGAACTATTTAGTACTTTAGAACTGCTTAGTACTTTTTAGCTATAGTAAACCTTAGACCAGCTTCATGCTGATTAAGAGTATACTTTTCAAGTAAAATTTTTGATAGTAGGTTACATATAATCACTTATGGGTTAAAATTTCAAGTTAAATGGGTACATTTTATTAACCTAATTACCTTATTAAAATATTGTTAATTTCTATGTATCAAAGTGGAGTGGAATTTAACTATCACAATCAGTGCTGGTTTTATGCAAATTACGACATCACTACTATGTGTTTTTGTCAATGCAGTATTTTTCTGTGGCTTTTTAATCCCTTTCTCCAAATGTGCCCAAATTTGTGACTCAGACATTAACCCAAGCTATTCTTGCCTCCTAGTGTGTATGTACTGAATAAAGTTTTGTTGAAATAATAAATGGACTCCTACATTTTTCTGTATCTATGAACAAGTTTTGTTCATTACTTTTTCTCTCTATCCTCTTCTGCACCAGTAAATTAAAAGTTACTCATAAGAAATGACTTGATATAAATAAGTGCATTAGGTATACTAAAACTCTGTTATAAAATATGGTTGAAATAATATCCAAAATGTCTAAGGATCAAATTTTTTCCTTATTAAAGTAAGTCGATAGAAGTGACTATAAGTTAACTAGTTGTTATTACCATAGAATCTGGCCAGGACACATGCACTTTTGAAACCCTGCTCTCTCTATTGTTCCACAAGAGAACAACACACACAGACAGCAAATCAAGAAAACGCAGCCCCAGCACTGTAGTCCTTTGTTAGAAGTGGGCCCTGTGGTCCAATAAGGATTTTCTGGAGTCAGGGTAGAATCAGGTAGGGTCTCTTATTTTCCTGTGCAAGAGAGTTCTAAGATTTCATGAACCCAAGCAGATCCAGAGTGGAAACAAAAAGAAGTCTAGGATTACATAGATCACAATGTGAGAAAAGACCACATTCGTCAGGATCAGAGGAGAAGAAGTGATAGAGAAACAAAAAGCAGTGATTCCAATGCCCGAGAAGTGTGGGGACAGCTCAGGTCTGGCCACTATCTACCTGTTCCTCTACTCTATGCTAGCGTAAGAGAAAGCATCCAGAAAGCTCATGGATATTTTAACAGAATGAAACAATATCCTCAGCCTCCTTTTTATTGCCACCATTTCTTAGTTCACGAATTCAAGAATTTTCAGTTGGATTAATTACAAAAGCTTCATAATGGTCTCCAAAGTACTCCTCATCACACTGATATTAGAATAATTTCATTTTTAGTCATAACTTTTGCTATTTTTTTCTCTAGCCAAAAGCATGCATTTTCTTATAGAAAATATTATTATATCTAAAATATGACAAAGGAGACCAAAAATGCTCAAAATTCTGACATAATTAATTATGGCATTTTGTATATTTCTTGAGCTATACATACAGGTTCTATACTTACCTGACTATATAATTATGCACTATTTATTTATTCTGCAAATATTTATTTAGCTTTTACAGTATGCGGACATTGTTCTTGACACCGAGAATACAGCATTGATAAAACAAACTTCCTGCTCTCATGGAGCTCATATTCCACTGTGTGAGAGACGGGAAGTAAATAAATAAATAAATAAATAAATAAACAATTATGCCAGAACAGAATGGTAAGAAAAGAAAACCATTGTAAAGGGAAAGATGGTGATGAGCTTTGGTGGGAGGAGGTTCTATGTTAGTGTTGCTGAGGGAAATTTCTATAGTTTGACATAATTGCAGGGGTGTAAATATTGGGAGCACTGTCCATGTTATTAAAATTTTAATGCCTACGTTAATAGTTGCACAGTATTCTTCTGTATGTATACACAGCCATTTAACTAGACCCCTACTGTTTGAATTTCAGTTCAATTTTTCTATAATATAAATGGACTGCAGCCAGAATATGTAGTCATAAGATTTCCTTACATTTCTAATATTTTCCTAAAAATAGACATTTAAATGTATAATTATTATGTCAAAGTTGAATACCTTTAATGACCTAGTAACCAATGTTGGTCTGCTTTTCAGAATGCACATAATAATGTATTGTTTCCAGAATGTTGCTCAATTCCTTATATGCAAGCCAATATTGCTTATTACTTTTTTCATGTTTACTATTTTGATAGTAAACTTTGCTCTCTTAATTGTTATTTCCCTAGTATATAATACTAGTTGAGGTGACCATGTGGACCAACTTTTCTGCCTTCAGTTTTGTAGTTTCTATTCAGTTGTTCAAGTGCCAACAGATCAATTGATTGTTTCATTCTGACTCTTCACTCTTACTTGTATGCTTACTTACTCCCAGTAGCCTCTCATTATTGCACAGGAGTTTAGAAACTCCATAACAAAATAAGTTCTGCAGACACAATTTTCTGCCTCAAGGGTAAAATAAACAATTGTGGATAGCCAGTTTGGTTGACGGATCTCGAGGATAAGCGATCCTGCATCCTGCCTGCTCACCTATGCCCTAGTCGATTCAGATGCGTTCCCCTAAACATTTTCTTTCAAGTGGTCCACAGGAAAAAGTTTATATTTCTTAAGATTCTCCATAGCTTTGCTAACTTTAAAACTCATTTCTCACCTCTTGTTCCCAACACTCTAGCCATAGACATCAAATTGCAATTTCTCCACATATGTTACAATCTCACTTTCTTCCTTTTGTTGGCCTTTTCCTTCTATAGAGAATGCACTCCCCCCACTGGTCCATTTCAACTCCAAAACTGCTATCAATTGTTCAAACCATAATGCAATATGTTCTGCTTTCAGTCCCCTTCTGACCTGGGTCAGGCAGCCTTGTTCTGTTTTCATGGCAAAGGAAAGAATTATCAGGATATTTCTACCAGCATAACCATGTGTTTACTTTTTGTCTCTTACACTAAATTTCTCAAAGATGCAGATGACATCATGTTCTTTATATCAGTTTTTAGTATTCAGTGGATGATCAGGAGATGATTTTGAAATAAATGGAAACAGAAAAGATCTTTAAATTTTACTCAGTCTCACATCTTTCTACAATCTCCAACAACAATTAAACAATTCATCCTTCACATCATGCCTGATTATCTTTAGAGTAAACTTCAGTCGTGTTACTTAGTGCTGAAAAATATTCGATATTTTCCTGTTGCCTACCAAGATAAATCAAAATGTCACAGCTTGATTTTTAAAATCTCCTTTACTATAGTCCCAGTCTGATATTTTAGCCTGGTGTGATGACCCGCCTGCAAAAATCTGTAAACTTCTTAGCATTGCCTACCACTATATCCCAATATCTGCCAGTAGTCATTGCACTATGAAGGATTTACACTGTTATTCGCAATCTTTACTTGCCTGAATTGTCTTCTCTGGTCCCTCCCACTTGGAGGGGAACTCCACTTTCTCTGAAATCTTATATGACTTTGTAATTTTCCTATAGCATTAATTACAGTCTGCCTTTTAAAATAATTATTTCTGCTTTGTTACATGTACTTGAAGATTCTTCTCTTCTGTGTCACACAATATCATGCTTATATTTCTGTCACAGTAATACTACCTGTTAATAAAACTGTGAGTTTATACATTTCTTATTCACCTCTGGTGCCTCAGCAGGTAGCATAACACCCGACATCATAGATACTCAATGACTGTTGAATATGTACACATACAGTTATTATCCTGGATATGATTGTAAGCTCTCTGATGAAAGAAAGCTCTCATTGCATGCAGTACAGTGTTTTAAATATAGTGGGTGTTGCATACATGTTTATGGAACTGAATTAACAAACTTTTGACCTAGGGATGAGAATACTCCCACAAGTCATTACCGGCTTAATTTAATATCTATACTTTCACTTTCTCTGAATAAATATTCTTCTACTATTGTACTCAACTCTCTTTGAATCTTTCGTTACTTAACCTCATGGATGTTCCCCACGTCTGGTCACCATTTATACATCAAGAAGGTGAAAATTCTGTTTTGTTAGGTCATATTTTTATACTGATCAAAAATTAATATTGAATAGCTTATCTCTTTTCCTTATTAGTTTTATAAGATTTAAAACACAAGATGAATCTGAAACATTTCATGATTCCAGGAAATAATGAGTGAAAAAAAGGTGGCGGAAGATCAAAGAGAAATAAGAACCACATTGGCAAAAGTATTGCATGGCAAAAACCAGGACAATTTGAGCCAAAAAATTTTAAATGATAGTATTGGATTACAAAACATAAAATAAACATTCATGAGTATATGGGGATATGAATAATTAAATCAATAAATATATGAAGGATAAGTTAGCTCTTCCTTAAAGAAATATTTCAATTAAGAGACGTAGAAGAAATTAAAGAAACCCAAAGTCATCATTAGGCAAATACCACAGTCATAATTTTTCCAGGTGCAGTCAACCAAGAGATGCTAAAATCAGGGAGGATAAATAAGTCTAGAGATCTAACATACAGCATGATGACTATAGTTAATAATGCTGTATTGAATGCTGAATGTTTTCTGAGAAAATAGAATTAAAGTGTTCTCTTCACACACACACATAAATGTTTACTATGTAAGAAGATATGTTAATTATATTGACTGCAATAATTATTTTACTATATGTATATACAATTATACTGTATCCTTTAAATATATATAATTTTTATTTAAAAGTTAAAAATTTTAAAGAAAAAATCAGTAGACAAAATTTGAGTAGAAGAAGATATTAGCATAATCTCAAAATATTTATACTTATCAATTACAAAATAAAAAATGGTAACTTTACTGTAAAGAAACCTGGCAAACATTAGTTTAATCAAGGGATTGAGGTTAACATAATAAGTACAAAGACAGCTTGACATCTTGAATGCCGAATGAGAGTGATACAACAGTAATTTCATGGTATTCTTGCCAAAAAATGCTTAACATTAATCTAATTATGGAAAAGAAAAACCATGAGGCAAACCCATATAGAGACATCCTACAAAATAACTGTTCAGTACTCATCAAAAAGCCAACCTGGTGGTCTGGCGGTCAAGATTCGGTGCTCTCACCACTGTAGACCAGGTTTGTTTCCCAGTCAGGGAACCACATCACCCATCTGTCAGTTGTCATATCCTGGTGGCTTCATGTTGTTACAATGCTGAAAGCTATGCCACCAATATTTCAAACGTTGGCAGGGTCACCCATGGTGGACAGGTTTCAGCGGAGCTTCCAGACTAGACAGACTAGGAAGAAGTACCTGGCCACCCACTTTTGAAAAAATAATTGTCACCAAAACCCTGTGAATAGCAGTGGAGCATTGTCTGATATAGTGTCAGAAGGCGAGAGTATGGTGCAAAAAGACCAGGCAGGGTTCCACTCTGCTGTACGCAGGGTTGCTAGGAGTGGAAATTGACTCTAATAGACTGATCACTAACAAACTGATCACTAACAAAATGATCAATAATATCAAAGAGAATTATGAAAGACAAGGACAGAACAAGAAAGTGTTCACAGATTACAGGAGACTAAAGACAATTAACAAAATGCAACATGGGATTCTGCATTGGTTTCTGGAACAGAAAAAGTTCATTACGAGAAAAACTGGTAAAATTCTAATAAACTATATATTAAACTAGTATTATTTAATACTATCATACCAATGTTAATTTCTGGGACTTCATAATTGTACCATGGTTATGTAAGTTGTTAACATCAGAGAAGCTTGAGTGAAGAGCACATGTGAACTCTGTATTATTTTTGCAAATATTCTAAATGTTTAAAATTATTTCAAAATAAAATGTTTAGAAAGCACTTCACACATACACTTTATCTTGATGATAGTCCATTGAGTTGTTTGGTCAAAGATGTTATAAAATCAAACCCCTACATTTCAATCTATCTGTAAAATAGTTACATGTGAATTCATTTTGCCCATTTATAATCTATTAAAAAGAAAAGCATTGAGATTAATGATACGCAAAATTTAAAAATAAAGTTTAGATTTGAGCACCTTTTGAATCCATTTTTTAAATAGATACAAATTATATTGCTGAAAGTTAATAAAAACTAGCAAACAGAAAATTATTCAGTGTTTTGGGGGGTTTTATTTGCAATAGCAAATATTTTTCACCTTACACATATTTTATGTTGCTTTTCTTTTGTGGGGCTCTGTGTTAGCAGAACGGGAATCTGCTTGGCATGTCTTATTGTTATTTATTAAACTAATAAACATGTCATCCAAAGTACACTAACCTTGTGCTACTATCTGTTTGTGAATAGACATTTTCAACAAGGTAAATGACCAAATCTTTCTTCATATTATAAGTAAAATGATGATCCATAATACAGCACATCAGTTCAAATCAGAACCTTAAAACTAGCAATTTGGCAACCTTTTTAGATATTATACCTGCATGGAGAAACTCCCAAACCTACTGGATGTTTATTCAATGCCGCATTGCTGATTCTCCCGGGCAACTCCTTCACAGATGGCGCATGGTTAGCTGCCATTTCTACAATTTATTGCCCCAGGACAGATGTCCTATAAACAATCTTATTTCCTTGTGAGTCACTGTTTTATTTGTGAGGAACTATTCAAAAACAGATAAAAGACAAAATGCCCTAATCTTTTAACCATACATTTTGGTCACCTGACTAATATTTCTGCCACAATTCTGAAAATTCCCCAATTTAAGGAATAGATGGAAACAGAAAACTACTTAAGTATATCAGAACTAATATTACAGCCGTATTCCTTAAGTCCCTAATTAAAACAATTTCTTAAAAGCTTAAAAGTAAACTTATTAAGCACAGATGTAAACTCATGATCATCTTATTGGTCAGTTAGCCTCATTACTATTTACCCAAAAAATGAGCTTTCTATTATTCCCTAAGTTAAAGTCCCTTTTCTTCTCATGTATTTTAATGTACTGACTTAATTCTTTCTAACACTTTGAGGAAAATAAACTAAAAACTGTTATCAAAAAATTTTAGCCATCTGGTAAAGGAGATTTTACCCCATCACTTAGGCAGATGTTCAAGATTGGAATTATGCAAGCATAATAATACGTATCATTTGAATTTACATGTGGGTGTAGAGGAAAAATGCTTTTCCAAAAAAATTCATTAAGTTTTTTGTACCCCTTTCTGTCTCCCTGTGCTCTGCTCTTGTATCACACTGTCCTGGTGATGAGTAGAAACATGTTGGTATTTCCTATGTATTTACATCTAGAGTCAGAAGATATACATACAAAACTGGTTCCCCCATGGGATTCCCTATGAGGGGTGACGGAAGGAGAAGGTGGTAAAACAAATACCAAGCCACTGTTATTGAGGAGCATATTAGACTAAAACTCTATCCTATAGGAAATGGTTTCATTCTACTTCCTTCACACAAAGTTAGGATAAATTATGTTTGAGGAAGGAATAAAGAATTAAGATAATGCCACCATATTTGGCAATAGGTATTCTGATGTGTCTAGTTCATCCTCCTCTGCAAAATACCTGAAGGGTATCCTATTAGAAATGTTTGAGAGTCCTTTGCTTTGTAACCAAAATACAAGCAATATCATCATCTTTTTGCCTCTGTACTACACTCATGGAAAACACCTTCATTCTCCATACCCCATCTCCCTTCTGAATTGGAATCAGTAAAATTCTTCTTTTTGAATCTATTAACCAGAGTACCACATTTTCACTCTGAACTCTATGGCAATTGATTTCAGAATATACATTCAACACATTATCCTATATTCCAGGAATTTTATGTTTGAGGGGCTCATAGAGATCACTTGCTCACAGTTGCCCATTTCTAGTAAAAGTTAGACTGAATTCTTAATTGCATACTTCCTTTACATGATGAGGAGGAAACACTTCTACTTTCCCAAAATATTATTATTTCATTCATATCATGTCCAAGTCTAGAGTGGAAACTAATTCTATTCAGTCCCCTCAGTGGAATTCAGGCTTCCCCTGGAGAGCAAAGATTTCACGAAAGTAGCAAAGCTTAGAAGTACAACTAGGGGTCATTTTCAATTTCTAAAGATTTTAATGAAAAAAAAAAAAGGTCAAGGAGCTACTTCGGTGTTAGTGATCATTATGAAAACTATTGGTAGAGAATCCAACCTGCTTCATTTGTTTCCCCATCACTTGGCTACTTTATGATGTCTTAGTAATTAATGTATTTTACATTCATAATGGTGACTCAAGTGGAAGAGCATGAAAACCTTTATTATGGAAAATATTCCAAGTTTCAAGTAGTTCATGTTTTTATTTGTTTCAGGATTGGTGCATTTACTGAGGAAATGACTCATCACTAAGATCTGTAAAACAATAATGTATAGGTGAACTTATGTACACTCATTGAAGGAAAAATTTACCTTGATGGTCTCATTTTATGAATCGCTTTCTGACCTCCGTGTAAATGTGTTCACAAACGAAATGCACCAAACTTGAACATAGCCTGTAAATAATCATTGGAAACCCAAAGAAGAAAATTTCAAATGTGTTGGTTGTAAATCAACCAGGAATGTTTAGTGGTTCAAAGGTTTTATTGCCACTGAACTAGAAAACATTATCAGTTTGGACAACATGTCAAACAGGGAAATGTTGAAAGTATTGGACCTGGGGAAGAGAAAACCTAGGGAAGAGAAAACCAAAAACACTATAATTATTTCTAAATATTTGACAAACTACTCTTTCACTTAGGTTAGACAAAATTGTGTTGCATAAAATTTACCTAAGTAATTTCAGTAACTTGACAACAAAAACAGCAACTTATTTTTCATGCTACTGTCCAATCTTAGGTAAATAGCAGTTCTCTCTACAGTATTCTCCCTCAGGGTCCCAAGATGATAAATATTCCACCATGTATAATGTTGCCAGTCATCATGATCGTGGACAGAGAATGTGGCAAATCATGTACCAACTATTCATGGTATCTGACCAGATAGCTTATGCCTTCTCACATTTAATTACACAAAGACAGTCACAAGACCATATTCAACTTAAAAGAGGTGGAAAATTGTAGTCCTACAATGTTGCCAGAAAGAGAAGAGCCAGAAACTTTGAAAAACAGCACTAACTACCTCAAGTGCAATGCAGAAGACATTCCACCCTCATTGCCCCCAAGACATACAAGTTGATGCATGTCTGGTATATGTGGGTATAACACTCCTAAAAGCATACACAGATTCTTACAGCCCCTAATCATGCATGGAACTAAGATAGGCTGCATTATTTTAATTAAATGTTCTTTAAATACATAATATATTTACGTAGTTTAAAGGTAAAAATAATAAAAATTATATGCAGAAATCTCTTTTCCATATGTCAGTCATTCTAATCTCCTGCCTTGTATAAGTAATTACATGTATTATTTCATCCTTCCAGAGATTTTTTTATTGCTAATTCAAATATGTATTTATTCTTAAATATCTTTTCTTACTAGAAATTAGAATTCATAAAAGCATTGCACAATCATGTGTGTGATTAAACCAATCATTTAAATACCCTGTGGCATAGGTAGGATTTGTGTGATACAAACATCCTCGAATGCAAGCCATAATGGTGTCAATGTTTCTCTTGGGAAATCATTTGATTTGAAGAGTGCAAATTTAGAAGGCTGGTGTTCTCTAATATGAGCTACTATAAATGAATGGAAATTTTTTGTACTTTATTATGAAAATTTGTAACATAGTTCTCTAAAGATTAAGATACACCAGTACGTTACAATTTGAGATGGAGAACACACAGAAAATAGAGAAATATAGCATGGTTTATTCATTGTACTTGAAAGCAGAGATAAGATCAATTGTGAATATATGTACAGTTGGTGCCCCACTTATAACTTACGATTTTTCGACTTTACAATGATTCGAAAGCCATACTCGTTCAAGAATTTTGTTCTGTTCCCCTTCTAGGGCTATGCAGTATGATACTCTTTGATGCTGGACAGCAGCAGCGAGCTGCAGCTCCTAATCAGCCATGCAATCACGAGGGTAAATAGCCGATACACTTACAACCATTGTGCACCCATACAACCATTCTGTTTTTCAACTGTCAGTATAGTATTCAATAAATTGCATTAAATATTCAACATTTTATTATAAATAAGCTTTGTATTAGTTAATTTTACCCAACTGAAGGCTAATGTAAATGTTCTAAGCAAGTTTAAGGTAGGCTAGACTAACTCTGATGTTCGGTAGGTTAGGTGTATGAAATGCATTTTCAATTTATGATATTTTCAATTTATGATGGATTTATCAGGACATAATCCCATTGTAAGTCAAGAAAATCTGTACTACGCATCTTGAGTTTTGATGATAGTTTTATCTGTCTAAAACTTAACATATTTATGCATTCCTCAGGGGTTAATAAGAAAGATTTCCAAAACCATGACCTATTCCAAAAAGTAACTGGAGACCCTCATTTCATTTTATTTCTTGTGTTTTACAGTTTAATAGTTAAGAGAGTAGATCTGTGGTCAACTGCCTTTGTTCATATCCAAACCTATCCTCTTAAGAAATTTGTAAACGCAGGTGGTATAGACTGAATGTTTGTGTCTTCCAAAATTCATATATTGGAATTTGATCCCCAATGTGATAGTATTAGGAGGTGGGCCTTTGGGAGGTAATTAGCTCAGGAGGATGGAATCCTCGTGAATGCGATTAATGACCTAATGAGAGAGGCCTGAGACAGTTTCTCCTCATGTGAGAAGACTATTGTGTATGAACCAGGAGGCGTCCTCGCCAGACCCTGAATCTGCTGGCAGTTTGATCTTGTGCTTCCCAGCCTCAAGAACTGTGAGAAATAAGTTTCTGTTGTTTATAAGCCAATCAGCCTACATTATTTTGTTATAGAAGCCTAAGCAGACTAAAATACCAGGGAAATTACTTAACTCTTATAAACCTAACTTTTTCTCATCTCTAAAATGAAAAATAACTATATTATCTTAATTCGTAGATTTTTTGTTTGTGAGAATGAAATGCAACCACAAGTACAAAACTGAATAACGGAGGCAGACATACAGTAATTACTCAATAAATGGGGGTAGTATTATTATAGCCACTTATGCCTTAACTTTTGTTTTCCTAGATCAAAGTTTTATCATTCACCCTCGTTGTATACCATTCTTTCCAGCCCTATCGGTTACTCTTAGCTGTGATACTTGATAGGAAGTCTCATACTCCAGTTTCTGCAGATCATTCCTATAAATGTGGCACTGATCACTGGTACTGAGGGCCAGTCTGAGTGACTGTTGCCTCTTGCAGAGCTTGTAAGAACTAATCAAGGAATAAAAGAAAGAAAAGTTTAATAATTACAGTTGGTAAGAATGAATGTAACACGCTTTGAAGATGACAAAGAACATTTTCCTCATACCCAGATTCCCAGCCTGCATATCTCTCCCGACTCCTCCGTCACCACCATGGCCAAGTACAAGGTCTAACACTTGCTTTCTTTCGATTATTGCCCTCCTTTAACCCACCTTGAAAATTATGATAAATTACTGTTCTCAGCTCCTTTATAAGTAATTTCTGGAACCATTTCTATTTTGAGTTTGGACTCAGATATTTCCATTCTTTTTCCTCAGACTACTCCCCAACATAAGCATGACTTCAATCAAACTGCTCTATAAGTTCCTAAAGAAAATGATTTGAACTTTTTATTTTTATGCCTCTCAACTTGTGAATCTCTAAAAATATTTTCAGTCTCATCAGACAAAACTTTGGCTATTTTTAACATATAAATTAAAATGCCATTTAAAAGCCTCACCTATTTCCCCTTGGTGAAAAAATGTTCTTCTTACTCTTAGCTGCAATGCATGGTAACTCTACCAAACACAGCACTTACAGGAGAGATTTTCAATTGATATTCTTAGGATATATCTAAGTTGAAAATCTTACTCATCTATATTTCTTGTACCTTATTTTATCCCTAGAGTTCTTAGGCCAACATTTTTTCATACATAAATATTTTGTAATAATCAGTCCTTCATTAATTCTGAAATGAGGATTCTCTGTGTGTAAATAGCCACGTGCACAAATGCACATCTGTGTATTCATACACTTGTCCACATATGGGCATGTGTGTGATCCAAGAGAATTCCAGATACTACTCAAAGACTTCTCATTTGCTCTTCAAAACTGGCATGAGTTGGAAAAGTCACGGCCAAGTAAACACGCCCAATAGCATTTCATGTGTCGGATGCAAGAAGTAAAGGTGAAGTGCAGAAGCATGTTACTTCTGATTTTGGCCTATAACCATATTATCTCACATTTAGTCTTTTGAAATGCCTTAGATTGGGGTGAATAATCATCACATGTTAAAACATTTGGGGAACCATAATATCACTATGCTTTATAGATTTGACTTAAATATAGTATGTTTTCTAAATTTGTGGTTCCAAATCTGAATAACCATCATGATCTCTTAGGAAGGTTAATTTTTAAAATTCTCAATTCCTGTATCAGGGATTACTGACTCAGTCTGTCTATCAATAGGCTTTGGAATGAGCATTTCTGTAATGCTCTCCAGGTAACACTTTGGGAACCTCTGCTTCTAAGGATTCAGAAATTCTACAGGCAATATGAAAGAGTTATAAATATATTTTTGTCACTAAGTGTAGTCTGTGTTCTTGTCACTGAATATGTAAACATTACTATATTTGGGATTTTTCTCACCAATCTTTAATCACTTTCAAATTCTAGGAGCTTTGAGGATATCATAAATTACCATGTCTTAAGTATTCTTCTCAGTGTAAAAATATGCTTCAGAGTTGATGTGGGAATATATCAGTATGTGCTTCTGAAATGAATTTGTATATTACATTTAACAATTACAATACTAGCAGTTTTGGACCCTTTCTAATTTCTCACAACTTTACAAAGGATAATATATTATATGAGCAGATGTACAGCATTGAAGGGCTAGCCTGGCATGATGCTCAGTAAGTGTATAATGAGCCATTGCTGAGTGAATACCTGATTGCCCACAGTCAGCATTTTCATCGCTTTTCTGATTTCTAACGTGATACCTGAATTTTCTACAAAATAAAGAACTCCTCTGTCTGTAAACAGGTTTACTTAAGTCAAAATTCTATCTATGTGGAGGGGTGGAGCAAAATGGTGGGGTGAGCTGACCGGGGACTCTCTCCCCTCCAAACCTCAACAAAGGATTGGAAAAACTGAATTTCAGCCAATAAACCTAATGACAGACCATCAGAGACCTACAGCACCAAGACAACGGAGGACAGCCTTGGAGGAGCTGAAATGGGGTAGGAGAGAACTTTGCTCCTCCCCTAGAGACTGGGATCGCTGCCATGGGTGAGGGAAGGAGCCGGGGAGGGGCCATGCAACTGGGGGATCATCCAGGACTCCCACCGCTGGTGCAGTGGAAACCCACTGACAGGGGAAAGCTTCTGTGTGTGGGGACCCCATCAAGCCAGGGCCCCGGGAGACCAGAGAAGGAGAGCTGATTGGAATCCAGATCAGCACGCAAGAGAAACCGCCCCTCCTCCCCCAAACCACGCTGGGTGCCACCATCTTGCCTGAAGGCAGAGAGCTCAGACCACGTGGCTCTCGACCCCCATCTAGTGGCGACAGGCTGTAACTGCAACCGAATACTACCATCATGTGCAAAAACCGCTCCTCTACCATCCCGCAATTTATAAAAGCTCCAGGACAGAAGGAAAACACTAAAAACACAGAATTAAGTCCTGAGGACTTGGAAATAGGTAAACTGAGTGAAAATGAGTTCAGAGTAGCTATCATAAAAAAACTCAATGAGGTAGAGGGAAAGATAGAGAAACAAGCCAACGAGTTCTGGAGTTACTTCACAAAAGAGATTGAAACTATAAAGAAGAATCAATCAGAAATACTAGAGATGAAAAATGCTATGGACCAGATAAAGCAGAATATGGATTCCCTGAATGCCCGGGTAGACACCATAGAGGAGCAAATTAGCATAATCGAAGATAAACAGGCTGAATGGCTCAAGACGGAGGAAGAAAGAGAACTAAGGATTAAAAAAAAAATGAGGAAAATATCAGAGAAGTAGCAGATTCAATGAAGAGAAAGAATTTAAGGATCAGCGGAATTCCTGAGAACCTGGATAAGGAAACTGGAGCAGAAAGTGTGCTTAATGAAATTATAGAAGAGAACTTCCTAAATCTATGGATTCAGGGAGAAATGTGTGTGGAGCTTTCAGATCTCCTAGATTTGTCAATGTAAAAAGACCTACTGCAAGGCATATAGTAGTAAAAATGGCAAAAATGAAAGACAAAGAAAGTATACTGAGGGCAGCAAGACAGAAGAAAATAACTTGCAAAGGAACTCCTATCAGACTTTCAGCAGATTTCTCTACAGAAACCTTACAAGCTAGGAGAGAATGGAGTGACATATTCAAAACTTTAAAAGATAAAAATCTTCAGCCAAGAATACTCTATCCAGCAAAAATATCCTTCAGATATGAGGAAGAAATTAAATCTTTTCCAGACAAACAAAAGTTAAGGGAATTTGTAACCAAAAGTCCTCCACTACAAGAAATCCCCAAGAAGGCTCTCACACCTGAAAAAAAAAAAAGGGGGAGAAAGGGGTCACAAACCACAGAGTAGGGAGACAGATAGATAGAACCAGAATAGAATAGCAAATATTCAAATATAGCATTAGGATAAAGGTAAGGAAAGCACCAAAGCAAAGATGATCTTATCACCCTAACTACAAACTCATAACACTAGTTGGAATAAGAAATGAAAATAATAATTTAGGAGGGGAAGAGGATAGGGACTAAATTAGTCTAGGCCAAGTAAGTTAAGAGACCACTAGAGCATAGACTATATTATACACGAGATTCTAAATACAAACTTCAGGGTAGCCACTAAACTAAAAAACAGAACAGAGCCACAAAACATAAATAAGGAAAAATCTAAGAAACCCAGCATAAGAAATTGCAGTAGTCAATGGATAGGCTAAAACACACAGGGCGAGAAACAAAGGTAATGCAGGAAAACCAGATAACGAGAGACAGATTGACAACATTAAGTCCACATGCATCAATAATCACCCTCAATGTAAACGGATTGAACTCTCCAATAAAAAGACACAGAGTGGCAAAATGGATTAAAGAACAAGATCCAACAATTTGTTGCCTTCAGGAAACACACCTCAGCTCCAAGGACAAACACAGGCTCAGAGTGAAGGGGTGGAAGACAGTACTTCAAGCTAATATCAAGCAAAAGAAAGCAGGTGTTGCAATAGTTATATCACACAAAATGGATTTCAAAATAAGGCAGGTAAAGAGAGACACACAGGGACAATATATAATGATCAAAGGGACACTTCATCAAGAAAAAGTAATGTTTATAAATATCTATGCAGCCAACACAGGAGCACCAAAGTTCATAAAGCAACTATTAACAGACCTAAAGGAAGATGTTAAAAGCAACACAATAATAGTAGGGGACCTCAACACCCCACTCACATCAATGGACAGATCATCCAGACAGAAAATCAACAAGGAAATAGTGGAGCTAAATGAAAAACTAAAACAATTGGACTTAATAGCCATTTATAGAACGCTTCATCCTAAAACAGCAGAATACACATTCTTCTCAAGTGTACATGGAACATCCTCAAGGATAGACCATATGTTGGGAAACAAGGCAAACCTCTACAAATTTAAAAAAATTGAAATAATAACAAGCATCTTCTCTGATCATAATGCTATAAGGCTAGAAATTAATTACAAGAAAAAAGCTGAGAAAGGCACAAGGATGTGGAGACTAAACATGCTACTGAACAAGCAATTGATCATTGAAGAAATTAAAGAAGAAATCAAAAAATACCTGGAGACAACTGAAAATGATAACATGCCATACCAACTCACATGGGATACAGCAAAAGCTGTATTAAAGAGGAAAATTCATTGCAATACAGATACATCTTAACAAACAAGAAACATCCCAAATAAGCCATCTTAAACTACACCTAACTGAATTAGAGAAAGAAGAACAAACAAAGCCCAAAGTCAGCAGAAGGAGAGACATAATAAAAATCAGAGTAGAAATAAATGCTATTGAAATGAAAAAGGCGGTAGACAGGATCAATGAAACAAAGAGCTGGTTCTTTGAGAAGATAAATAAAATTGACAAGCCCCTAGCCAGACTTGCAAAGAAAAAAAGGGAGAAAGCTCAAATAAACAAAATCATACATGAAAGAGGAGAAATAACAACAGACTCTGCAGAAATACAACGGATCATAAGAGAATACTACGAAAAATTATATGCCAACAAAATGGATAACCTAGAGGAAATGGATAAATTCTTGGACTCCTACAATCTCCCAAAGCTCACTCAAGAAGAAGCAGACAATTTGAAGAAACCAATCACAAGGAAAGAGATTGAAACAGCAATCAAAAACATCCCAAAGAATAAAACCCCAGGACCAGATGGCTTTCTTGGGGAATTCTACCAAGCTTTCAGAGAGGATTTAATACCTATCCTTTTCAAGCTATTCCAAAAAATTAGGGAGGATGGAACACTTCCTAACACATTCTATAAGGCCAATGTCACACTGATACCAAAGCCTGACAAGGACAGCATGAAAAAGGAGAACTACAGGCCAGTATTGCTGATGAACATAGATGCAAAAATTCTAAAGAAAATTTTGGCAACCAGAATTCAGCAATTCATCAAAAGGATCATACATCATGATCAGGTGGGATTCATACCAGGGGCACAGGGATGGTTCATCATCCACAAATCAATCAACGTGATACACCACATCAACAAACTGAGGAATAAAAACCACATGATCATCTCAATAGATGCAGAGAAAGCATTTGACAAGACCCAACAACCATTTATGATAAAAACTCTGAAGAAAATGGGCATAGAAGGGAACCACCTCAACATCATAAAGGCCATATACAACAAACCCATAGCCAACATCATACTCAATGGGCAAAAACTGAACACCATCCCCCTGAAAACAGGAACGAGACAAGGATGCCCTCTATCACCACTCTTATTTAACATAGTACTGGAGGTCCTGGCCAGAGCAATCAGGCAAGAAAAAGGAATAAAAGGAATCCAAATAGGGAGGGAAGAAGTGAAACTCTCACCATTTGCAGATGACATGATCTTATATATAGAAAACCCCAAATAATCCATTGGAAAACTCTTAGAAGTAATCAACTACTACAGCAAAGTTGCAGGGTATAAAATCAATTTACATAAATCAGTAGCATTTCTATCTTCTAATAACGAGCTAACAGAAAAAGAACTCAAGAGCACAATACCATTCACAATCACAATAAAAAGAATAAAATACCTCACGATAAATTTAACTAAGGAAGTGAAGGGCCTATACAATGAAAATTACAAGGCCTTTCTGAGAGAATTGGATAACGACATAAGGAGATGGAAAGACATTCCATGTACATGGATTGGAAGAATAAACATAGTTAAAATGTCCATACTAGCCAAAGTAATCTACAGATTCAACGCTATCCCAATCAGAATCCCAACGACAGTCTTTACAAAATTAGAACAAAGAATCCTAAAATTCATATGCAGCAACAAAAGACCCTGAATTGCTAAAGCAATCCTGAGAAAAAAGAACAAAACAGGAGGCATCACAATCCCTGACCTCAAAACATGCTACAAAGCTACAGTAATCAAAACAGCATGGTACTGGTACAAAAACAGGTGCACAGATCAATGGAACAGAATTGAAAGCCCAGAAATAAAACCACACATCTATGGACAGCTAATCTTTGACAAAGGAGCTGAGGGCATACAATGGAGAAAAGAAAGTCTTTTCAACAAATGGTTTTGGGAAAACTGGAAAGCCACATGCAAAAGATTGAAAATTGACCATTCTTTCTCATCATTCACCAAAATAAACTCAAAATGGATCAAAGACCTAAAGGTGAGACCTGAAACCATAAGTCTTCTAGAAGAAAATGTAGGCAGTACACTCTTTGACATCAGTATTAAAAGGATCTTTTCAGACACCATGTCTTCTCAGAGAAGGGAAACAATAGAAAGAATTAACAAATGGGACTTCAGACTAAAGAGCTTCGTCAAGGCAAATGAAAACAGGATTGAAACAAAAAAACAACCCACTAACTGGGAAAAAATATTTGCAAGTCATATGTCTGACAAAAGCTTAATATCCATAATATATTTAGAACTCACACTACTCAACAACAAAAAATCAAACAACCTGATCAAAAAATGGGCTGGAGACATGAACAGACATTTCTCCAAAGAATATATACAGATGGCCAATAGGCACATGAAAAGATGTTCATCATCGCTGATCATCAGGGAAATGCAAATCAAAACTACACTAAGATAGCACCTTACACCCGTTAGAATAACAAAAATATCTAAAACTAATAGTAACAAATGTTGTAGAGGTTGCGGAGAAAAAGGAACTCTCATACACTGCTGGTAGGAATGCAAACTGGTGCAGCCACTATGGAAAACAGTATGGAGAGTCCTCAAAAAATTAAAAATAGAACTACCATAGGACCCAGCTATTCCACTACTGGGTATCTATCCAAAGAGCTTGAAGTCAGAAATTCTAAAAGTCCTATGCACCCCAATGTTCATTGCAGCATTATTTACAACAGCCAAGACATGGAAGCAACCTAAGTGCCCATCAACAGATGAATGGATAAAGAAGATGTGCTACATATATACAATGGAGTACTACTCAGCTGTAAAACAGAACAAAAGCGTTCCATTTGCAATAACATGGATGGACCTTGAGGGAATTATGTTAAGTGAAATAAACCAGTTAGAGAAGGACAATCTCTGTATGACTCCACTCATATGAGGAATTTAAAAATTGTAGACAGAGAGAACAGACTGGTGGCTACCAGGGGAGAGGCTGGGTAGGGGGTGGGCACAAGCGGTGGAGTGGTGCACCTGCAACACGACTGACAATCAATAAAGTATAACTGAAATTTTACAAGTTTGTAACCTATCATTAACTCAAAAAAAAAAAATTCTATCTATGTGTGCTGGTGGGGGACTGAAGTCTCAAGAGTTTCCTAACTGACTTTTCTGGATTGAACCAGTTTAAAGATGAGGAGTCTGAAGAGAAGAGAGAGAAAAGGATCTCCCCAAGATTATCACTTTATCTTAGTGGGATTGTTATAGGAGAGGGAACATGGGCTATCAAGAAATTTTGAAGAATGCTAAGCAGAGACATCATGTCTCACACACTGCCTGTCTGTGAGGATTTTCATAAGCTCATGAGGCGATCGGTCTGCAACTGCAATTCTAATAAACAAACTTCTAAGTGCCCTTTGAGTGCCCAGAGCTCTGTTGGATATGCTTTGCACCCTTAAACCCAAGCAAAGATTCTCCTTAGTGATAGGTAGATACCAATGGAAGGAAAGGGAGTCACTAATACATAGTCAATACCATCTCCCAAAGGCAAAATTCAAAGCCTGGAAGAAACCCTATGTTGACTGCTACAATCTGAAAATGCATATGTGTGCTTTGAAATGAATGAGAGCCAGAACTTTGTCTCAACACTAGGGTGAGATATCCAGTTACAATACAAATTAAAATAGCTCCAAGGCAAATGTCTGTTATTCACATTTTAAAAAGTGGGCCCAAGACTCCCATGTGCTAAAGTTACTACTGAAGCCGTTTGCCTGTAATTATTACTTTGACAGAGATTTGCTAAGCTTAAAGAACCTGCTGTCAACTTTGGAACAACAGGGGGTGGAATAATAAGTGATATTTATGAAGAGAAGCAATAGGATCCCTTTGATGATTTATTTATTTTCAAAAGAATATGAAAGATGCTTTAAGGTGCCAAATGAAGTTCTTAATTTTTATCCTGAGTTAAATGCATTTAAATACGTTATAAAATAAGGTTTTAAGAAAATGGATACTTTGAACTGAAAAACTGCTTTTCTGAGAAATTGCAGATACAAAGATTTACTGTGTTCCTAAGAAGTTATCTTCATAAAAATGTTCCATTCTTCACCTTTCTACAAATAAATATCTAACACTTGTAAATTTCCTACTGTGTGCCAGATGCTGTTCTAAGAGTTGTACAGAAAACGATTTAATCCTTGCAATAACCCTATGAGGTAGGGTCTACTTTCATTGTACAGGTATGGAAGCTGAGGAACAAAGAGGCTCTGAGTGCTGCTCAAAATCACACAGTGAGGGGCGGAACGTGTGCTGGAATCAGGCTTCTACTGCATCTCAGCAGGACAATACCACAAGGCAGCAAATGGATTCTGGTGTGCAGACTGCCTGGGATCAGCTATTGTAAAACCTCAAAAGATTCTAAGATCTCTACCTTACAATACCTTAAATACTCTGAAATATCACAAAAATTAGGTAGGTTAATCAGATTTTTAGCATCACATAGCCAATACATTTTGGAACTAGGAGAAGAAAACAGGTGATCTAAATTCAAATCACACATTGTACTGAATAGAGTCTGACTCCATTTTTTTTTTTTTTCAGTGAGGAAGATTGGTCCTGAGCTAACATCTGTTGCCAATCTTCTTTTTTGCTTGAGGAAGAGTGGCCCTGAGCTAACATCTGTGCCAATCTTCCTCTGTTGTGTGTGTGGGATGCTGCCACAGCATGGCTTGGCGAGCAGCATGTAGGTCTTCACCTAGGATCCAAACCCACGAAACGTGGGCCACAGAAGTGGAGCATGTGAACTTAATCTCTATGCCACCAAGCTGGCTCCCAACTGATTCCATTTTTAACGTTTAACTGCAGAAGATCTGATCAACAACTGACACGGTCTGTCAAATGTTTTTCAGACAAGAAGAGGCTATGTGTTCTGTTTTGTAGAAATTGATGTCCTCACTTTGTAGATGTTGCTGTCCTGCAGAGACACTTACACATTTGCAGCAAGACCCTTGCAAAATGTTCTAACACCAAGCATCCTAAAGTTACCTTCAACTCATTAGCATCTTAAATTCTCCTCCTCTGGGAGGGTCCAAGCAGCCATTTTCAGGTCATGCAGTGTATATTATAGAATGTTTACCCCCTATGCATGTGCCTTAAATGAACACAGTTGTTACAAATAAACCTATTATCCTCTGCTCTCTTGTGTACAAAGACTCCACCAGCTCTGAGCTGTGGGAGACACTGCATTGGGAGCTACCCCTGGTGTTCTCTATTGCTTGTGCAAGCAATAAACCTTTTCTTCACCTACTTCTGACTTGGTTGTACTTTTCAGCTCCGTACTCACTAAGAGACGAACACTTTGAGTTCAGTTACACCACCTCTGTCCCTTTGCCTCTAGCTCCAAATCTGGGTAAGATGGTAAGAAAGTCCTACCCACCCTCACCTCCTCCCTTGGCACTGGTGGAAATACAAATAATGCAAATCCTGGTCCAAGAGCTGGAATTTCACCTAACCATCCCCACTAACCACAATAAACATCCCTAAGTCAACCTCCATTTCCTTGCTCAAGCCGTTACAGACTGGGTTGGGTGCTAGTCCTGTTCTCCCCAGGAAATCACTTTACATGAGCAATAAGCCTTTTCATACCCTCTTCATGCATGTGTGGCATCAGTAGTCTTGATTTTCAAATCAGTTTTGGGTAAAGCATTGGTCTAGCCCGCTGCTGGGCAACCACAAATGTCTAACCAATATCTACATTGCAAGAGCTAGGTATTAGTCATTTTCATTGTATTATTTTGAAGTTAATAGATATAGGTGATAGTTTCCCTGTTTGGCCTGGTGTACATAGATATTAGCCATGAGGAGGTTCACCTTTCTTTTTTGACAAATTAAGATACAGTTGGATTTTAAGCATATCACCATATCATCAAAAATTTATAAAAATAACTGATAACAAAGTTACCCCAGAATGGAAAATGGGATAAATTTATTATCAGTTATGGCAGTTACACAAAAAATTAAAAGTTAAATTATTAAAATCTATTAATCCCACTTCTGTATACCTACCACAAAGGATTGAAAGCAGGGACTCCAACAGAGAGTTGCACACCTATTTTCATAGCGACAATATTCACAGTTACCAAAAGGAAGAAACAACCTAAACGTCCATCAGCAGATAAATGGGCAAACAAAATGTGGTGTACACATTCAATGGAATATTATTCAGCCTTAGAGAAGAATGAAGTTTTAACACGTGCTGCAACATGGATTTCCCTTGGAGACATCACGCTAAGTAAAATACGCCAAGCATAAAGGGACAAATTTTATGTTATAAATATTTTATCACAATAAAAAAAGTTTAAAATTGACCCCAATGCAATCAAGATGCAATAGCATCTTATTACATTTCTGTCTTCTCTCATGTTATGTTTTTGAATTTTCGATGCCTTTTCATATTTTATGCAACCTAAACAAGGCTTTTGCCCCAAATGAATACTGGATTGAGTGGCTCCAGGAGTTCTGATATTCTTTCTTCCAAAAGGGAGGCTCTAATTCTAATATGGTTTATGAGTAAAGAATATTCCCTCCACACTAATTCAAAATATTATAGTCAGTATTGACTTCAAAGAAATTAAGATAACAGTATTTACATCTTCCTGCCTTGCTTCCTCCCATAACATGGTCTAATGTGGTAAAAACAATAAATAAAAAACAAGTCAATTATATATTACACTTGAGCTAAATCTTATTAGAATTATGCTTCTGCCTATGCAGATTTTTATAGTTTCCAGAGAATGTATTAAATACCATGGGCATAAGAAGCACAATTCTTTCCTTGAATCTGATTTGCTGTTTTTCCACCATTCTAATATAAGCCTTATAATCAGTATATATTAACAAAAAGAAGCAGAACTGTTTTCCGTTTATATACAGGAGATCAAACCCTATAAAAGATCCACAAAACATCCCAAAAAAGGTGGGGTAAAAATAAAATAAATATCTTATTTCTTACATTCATAAGTGGTAGATAATCCATCTTCCTCATCACAAAATATAAACCTATACGTCAGAGGAAGAACAGGATGTTGAACATACAATTGACTCTTTTCATCATAATTTTTATGGGATTAACATGGCTTTTTATGCAGTTTCTGAAATATGAGCAAAACCAGTAGCAATATTGGGTGTCTAGGCAGGGAGGACCCTGAGGTTCTCCTTCAGGTAAGACCTAGCCCCACACAGTAATATATTCTATTTATCTCTTCAGTCATTCCAAATCAGTACAAGTGAGCATTTTAGTGGGTGCTTTGAGGTCATCTTTGCAACCTTGGGCTGGCTCTGATTTCTTCCATGTCCTCATTCCAATTGTTTTAACATTAAGGGAGAAAACCCTCTGGTAATCTTAACTTTCTTCTGCTTCTTTCAGCAAACAGATTACTTGCAGAGTGAAAATAAGAGACATTTACCATGTTATGAACTCCATCAACATAATTAGTTACATCATAGTCTGATATATTACAACAAGGCTTTGGGGCCCATAACATTGCAATAGCAAGAGAGTGGAGCCTGAAGCCCTGCCTTTTCTTAAATAGTATATTTGAAGAACACAAAATTCACTATTTTCTCTTCCACCAAATACTCAATTCAATCTTCTGTGTGTCTATGCACTCTAAGAAGACTACCACAACCATACAGAATTATGATACTATGCCTCAAATTGGTTATTTCAACTGGGATGACATTTTGCTTGTGTGATATGTTTGCTTTAATGATAATACATTAGGAGATAGCCACATTATTGTTTAATCTAAAATATCAGAGTAACTTAGCCTATACACTTGAAGAATTTATTTCGTATCAAGACCAATATATGGGGTTCCAGTGCTTCATTGGAAAACTGTTACTCTTACCTTCTGAAAGAACAAACTATTTTAGTATTTCATAAGCATTTAGTCAGAAAGAACGAAAAAGCAGTCTGCTGTTCCATAGCTGTTCCACGTTTCCAAGAGTTATTCTATGGTGGTCTCAGAAATATGCTATGTTCATATCTGTGGTAGCCTCAGGATTTTGATAGATTTTTGTGTTTTTCTCACCAAACCAGAGAAGAGGTTTAAAAAAAGTGCACTTTGCAAGGAAGGAGCATCTTTAACAGTTTCTCAAAATGGAATGCTTACATTCTTATTAATAAAACAAATTATATAAATAATCAACTAATACAGATGGTTAAAATCCAATTATGAGACCATGCTCTTTCAATAACAACAGTCTAAAACTTAAACCGTCATCATTTTTAGACTAGAAAAAATTAGGGCTGCAGGATCGAAGAACTGAGTTCTAGCACAAAGTTTATCAACAGTTTAATAAACTTTTGTAATAATTTAATTATTTTGTGCTTAACTCATGTCAAAATGGGAATTATATTGAAAATATTAAGTACTTTAGGGGGATTCTAGCAGAAATAAAATTGCAGATTAGGTAAGAGTGCTATTTCTATGGCTTCTTTTCTGTACCTTGCTCATCTTATGCTTCCCTAAAATCTTCTGGACCATACCTGTCTCCCAGCTTCTCTCCATACAGCTCTGCCACATGTTACTGCCTCCCGCCACCGCTTCAAGACACAAATGAAGCCTCAGGCTGCCAAGAGATCAACAGCATGCAACCCAGAAAAATGGAGGAGTTAACTCCCTATGGGCACACTTTGAATCGATGACATATGAGAAAAGGGAGAAACCGGAAGAGAAAATGTCTCTCCCTTTTTCTGTTCAATAGACTCTTGCAGTCATGATTTCTCTCTATAGCCTCTCTGGAGATGTCCCAAGTGTCTGACTCTGTTCATGAGCAGTAGCCAGCTTAATAATACATCACCTTGCTGGGGAAGACTGACTATTAAACATGTGACAACAGTAAAGTCTGTAAGTGCCACTATAGGAGAAGTTCAGGATGATTAGGGACACATATCGTTCCTAGTTTAGCACCTAACCTGGTAGGAGGAGACTGAGGAATTCTTTTGGGAGGAGACGATTTTTTTAAGCTGAGACGACGCACCTGTTATGTAGAAATTTTCTTGGATGAATAGAGGTCCTGGAGAGAGGGATCACATTTGAGAATCCCAACAGGCAGAGGCGGGGATGATAGAATGGTAGGTAGACAATGTAAAAACGGGGAGAAAAGGGAGGGGAACATGAGCCACTGTGATGGAGGCTTGAGTACCGTTTTGTGTTAAATAGCCAAACTACCCTGACATAAAACAACAACATACTTTTAAATAGTTGTTTTGAGATTGTTATTTTAACTTAAGACTCATGAATTTTTAGAATGCTAGTAATTAAGAGTGTATTTTATTCCCTTTTTGGAGCTTGCCCTGGATGATCTATCCTTTTTCATTTCTCTTTTGTTTTGTTTACATCCCTAGGCTTAACTAAGAAACTATGCCTCTATTTTAAACACATTACCTTTGCCATGAAGCAAGCCTCCGAAGGAATATACTTTGTGCATTAGAGTTAATCATATTTTTATAATAGATACCATTTTGTGTTATGCAGTTTAAAATACATTGGAACTTTAATATGGCAATCACATAGAAAATTGTGCCACATAGATTTTGATATCTCATTCATTTTGTTCAGTGTTCGTTGTGCCTTTCCAAAGTAGGAATCCTAGAAATGGATAATTTGTCTCACTTTCCTACTTAGTCAAAGTTTTAACACAGCATTAAGAACAGGACATAAAAGATGTATGTGATAAATTATGAGTGCATGTGAACCATTTTTTTTTACCTAAATATTTAAAACTATAAAAAGCAATTGGTAGAAAGTGTTCAATTTTGTGGCCAGCCCTGTGGCTAAGTGGTTAAGTTTGTGTGCTCCACTTCCGTGGCCCAGGGTTTCGCTGGTTTGGATCCTGGGCACGGACGTGGCACTGCTCATCAAGCCATGCTGAGATGGTGTCCCACACAGCACGACCAGAGGCACTCACAACTAGAATATACAACTATGTACTAGGGGAGAAGAAGACGGAAAAAAAGAAAAGACGATTGGCAACAGATGTTAGCTCAGGTGCCAATCTTTAAAAAAAAAAGAAAGCGTTTAATTTACTTTTGCTATCGATGTTAGTATCTATTAAGAAAATAAAATTTAGCTCTTCTATGTTGAGACTCAACTCCCTCACAATCGAGGTCATGGCATATATCATTCACCAAGTTTATATGATCTTAGATGCAATGTGGGTATTAAAGTTATTACAATCCTATGAGCCTATGGTCACTAAGCATCTTAATGGGTAAACTCTTAAATTAAGTCATTGCTTTGGAGTTTTTATCTTACATATAAAAAAGGTTAAAATAGTTTATATATTAATTAATAAGACAAAAGTGACTAAAAGAGTGAATGACTAATCTAGTGTTTTAAACTGACTACTGTCCATATTTGAGATTCTCTTCTGCTCCTTTAAAAATAATTTTAACCAATTTTAAGGTGCTTATCAACTCTGTCAAAACATCTCATGAAATGCTCTGAACATAAGGAAGAATGCCTCTAAATGGATATCTATTCAATGCAATGGGTTTCAAAAGTGATGTTATTACTTTTGAACCTTATAAATCATCCTTTATTCCTGGACATGGTTAGCCATGCATCACTTTCACTTATATTAGAATAAGGAAGGAAAGAAATAGGAGTCAAGAGACAACCACAGTTCCACACAAAAGAGTTAACTCTAAATAAAGACAGATGTTACACGACCAAGGATGAAATTCCTAACCTGACCCAAACCCATTGTTTTCAAACCACAAAGATCTGAAGAGACAAAATGAGTACTTAACAGGTGTCACTGTCATTGGGAATCTGAGGTCTCTTATCTACCCTTTCCCCACATGGTCACATATCTACCATTGAAGGAGCCCAGCAGAGTGGGTGTAACAAAGCTATAACTTCAGGAAGGGGATATCTATATAAAGGCATAGAATAAGAAATAATGATGTATGAAAGAGTACTAAGGTCTTCTAATAAAATGAAATTAGATAGTTTCATTACAATAGATAAAATGAAGCCAGATAGTCTGATGTGCGCACTCATAATGCAAACTCTCCTTGTATTCAATGTAATCTTTTTCTTTTATTCTCATTTCTATTTTTGAATTTCCTTCTGTTGTCAAAAAGCCATCTTCCTTTCCTTCCCTTCCCAAGCATTTTTTTTGTTGAGGAATCTAATTTAATATAATTTGCACAGAAAATGTCACAATCTCAGAATTTTGTGTTTTCTTTCCCCTTAATTTTCTTTGAGCATGAGCCACGAATACAATCCAAAGACAAAAAGATTTGAAGCTAAGAACTTTTTTATGGTTGTCTATGCATCTACTAAATAAATGTGCTGGATTATGTTCTGAAAGACTGATGCCCATTTAATCTTCAATTTAATAAACTGATGTCTTCAAAGTATAACATTTTAAGATGTTCTGTGAACTTACAAACTGTCAATTAATGAATATACATTAAAACAGAATTCTATCTTTGTGTATAATATTAAGTACTCCAGAATTTCTGTTTTTTGGCTTCTGTGTATGCAATTCTTTTTACATGATATAAAGGCAAGACTGTTTAATACAGTGTCATGAAGATAGTAGGTAAATATTGTTGAAAAATAAAGTTTCTATCGTTGTAGTTTATACATTAATGATTCTCAATTACTTGAGTGAAAAAAGACAAGGGAACTCAGTATGTAAGCAGCTTTTAAGAGTGTCCCTGGGTATAGAAGGAGGATATAGAAAGCTTTAAATCTCTTCAATAATATTAATGCTGAAATTTATATAGATTATTGCAACTTAGGATTTTTATAAATTAAATATATATTAATGTATATATAATTATATATGTATATATGTTCATAAATTTGATGTTAATACATAAGTTAATTTTCACATGAAATGATGTTAATTATATTTATGTAAAGTTATACTTAAAAGAAAAATTGTCTCAGGAAAGATGCTTTCTCCTAATTATACAGATAGTAATTGGAAAGCAAAAGTAAGTTCAACTTTTTTTGCATACATTATTCTTTTTAGTACATTTAGTAAATTTGTTGTAGTACATTTAGTATATTATACCTCAGCTACTTTACAGTGAAATGATCATCTTAGAGTATTTCCTTAGTAGCTAACAGGGTTTTTTCATATTAGCATAGAGTTTTGAGTACAACTAAAAATAGATCCAAATAACACTTGGATGTACTAATGACTAATATTCCTCTGCAATAATGGAAATATCCTCTTAGCCATTCGTGCTAGAAGCCTCAAATGATACCTTTACTCACACTGTTCATAGTCAGTTTTCCCCTCAATTATGCCACCAACACCAACTAAATCAGTCCCAGCCTTTTAATTCCCACTGCTTTTGTTTCACTTACATTATTTCTCTACACCAGTGTAAGAGCATTAGCCTCTGCAGTGAACACTGACACCAGAAAAGACATCAAGAGGGATAAATAAGTTACATATGTTGCAGATGTATTCTGTTAGGTTGACGTGTATCCTGTTAGGTAAATATGTATCCTATTAAGCTGAATGAGTTTCCCATTAGTTTTAATGTGTTCAGATGTGCCCTGATAAGTACCACCTGTGCCTTGAACAGGAGCAAAGCAAAAGTAGAAAAAGTTGAAGCCCTTATCTGCCTTGAGTTCAAAGACCTCCAAGGCTTGGAGGGTATCAGGGATGTTGTAACAAGGACATGTCTTCCATGAGGTCCAGCTACTGTGTCATAAAATCAGTAAACTGTGGAATCATGGTCATATCCTAAACAGTAGTTTATATAAATGCCGAAACTAATGTGTAGATCAACAAAAACAATCAGTCTGTAATGAGCTTCAAATTTGTCTCCTTTGGGCCAATTTTTTTTCCTTTAGTGAACCCTACACACAGCTGATAATTGAGTTTATTTGCAGTCATTAGGCATGCAATGATAAACAAGTCATGGTCTCTACTTTGAGGGATATAGATATGAACGGAGAGTATACACATGAACAATCATAATGCAATGTGACATATACTGTGACAGAACTATGCATCAAGGTACTTAACTCTGGAGAACTGATCTGATCTTGTGCAAGGTACTAGAGAAAGAAACTATCAAAAAACATGGAAAGGTCAATTCTCCATCATCATCATTATAACCATAACAACATCATAACTTTACTAACAACACAATGCATGGGTGGTCAAATATGCCAGGAAGATGTAAAAAGCGTATGCTAAAGTTATACCGTTTCAAAAGTATAGTACGTTTAAGGAGGATACAGAAGTGTAACGTACCTAGAGATTGGGTATATAAAAAGAAAGGAAAAAGAAATATGGAAAGCAAGGATGAGATCCTAAAAGAATATATTGCTATTAGTAGTAGAATATCAGTACAGATGAACGTTATGGAATATCATGAACAGTTGTATATGTTAAACGGACAACACAGTCAGTGATAAAGAGAACAAAAAGTGATGTGCGTAGATATTGAACGTGTGATGGTAACTTCGAAAGAACTAAGTAGAAAGTGGAGGTTAGGGAAATAATTATAAGGCCAATTTTAGAAAACACAGCTTGAAATATTAGCAAGTGAGAGAGAGAGAGCATGCAAGCTGATTAGGAATGCATTTCAGATGAGAATATCAGAATATGAATAAAGCAAGCTTATGATACATTGCATTGGAATAGCATAGGAGATAGGTAGAGGATCCTGCTCACGCCAAGTATAATATCAAAAGCAAAACATACTTTAGAACTGACGAAGATGGGGGGGCGGGGAAGGGAGAGAATGAGAGAAAGAGAGATTTCTCTTCAATATTTTTTCCAAATATTTTATTTTGGAATATTAGATTTACAGAAAAGTCACAAGAGAATTTTCATATACGCTTCACCCAGCTTCTCCTACTACGAACGTCTTATATAATTGCGTTAGTTTCTTATTACTTAGCAAATTACCTCAAAATTAGTGGCTCACACCAATGCAAATGTATCACGTTGCAGTTCTGGAGGTCAGAAGTCCAAACTGGGTCTCAAGGTGTCACTGATTTCTATCCCTGGAGGCTCCAGGGGAGGATCCATTTTCATGCCCTGTGCAGTTTCGAGAGACCACCTGCATTCCTTTGTTTGTGGCTCTCTTCTATCTCCCAGACAGCAATATCCAGCTGACTCTTTCTCACACTGCATTACTCTACCACTGAGTCTTCTGCCTTCCTTTTCTACATTTAAGGAACCTGAGATTACATTGGGTCCACCTGGTTAATCCAGGCCACTCTCCTAATTTAATGTCAATTTATTTGCAAACCCGAATGCCACCTGCTAGCTTAATTTCCCTTTGCCGTGTAATATCACATATTCACAGGTTTAAGAGATTAGAACGTAGACTTCTTTGGGGGTGCTATTGTTCTTTATACCACCATAACTATGGTATCTTTGTCAAAACTAAGAAATTAATGTAGGCATATTACTATTAACTAGAATTTAGGATTCATTTTCATTTCACCAGTGTTTTCACTATTCCTCTTTGGTGGTATTTTTTATGTAGAGTAGGTAAGCCAGAGTGGTAACCTGCTCAAAAATATCTGCTTTGAAATTTTGTGTAAAATGAATCCCAAGTCACAGGAATGGCTATACACAATTCTCATCATCCTCAAATGCAGTACCCCAACCATGCTGAGGTTTGTGATGTCCTGAGAACACACACAAATTCTATCCAATATTCTCCTATTTTAAGATATAATAATTTTGAATAATGAGTTAACTTGGAATTTTCTTTTTACAGTCCAACGTCTCTTTGTTAGTAGGAACTACTCACCATTTTCACTCTTGCACTCTAACAGATGATTTTTTTTTGTCTGGATTACTCAATAGTGAATCAAGAAGTAATCAATTTTTCCTTTGCCTAACAAGCCTTCCTACTTCTATTATTTCCCATCACAGCATATATTCCACATAACACTTCAGGATACTTTCTTAAAATATGATGTTACAGTCATGCCCTAATCCTCCAATGGCTTCGTTTCACACTAAGAATAAAATCGCACCTCCCTATCCTGAATTAAAAAGCTGAACATGATCTAGCACACTTCCCAGACCTCCTTTTCTACCATCATTCTCCTGGTTTATTCTGTTCCTCAAGTTCACCAAGCAAATTGTGCACTTACTGTTTCTACCTAATATTTCTTCTCCTTTGAAAATTCTCTCTATAAGTATATACTGGCTTGCTGTATTATTCCTTTCACATCTCTGTTCAAATATCACCTTTTCAGAAGTTGTTCAAAAGAGATCTAATTCCTACAAATATACCAGTCTTTCCTCTCTTCGTCACCTCTTTAATGTAATATCAGTTAGCACTACCTGAATGTTAGTTTTAAATATTAAAATAATTAGTTAAAACTAATTGCATACAAAGAAGAAATGGTTACTATTTCCAATTATTATTTGCATGGTTTCTAGGTGCTAGGCATTGTTCTAAGATCTTTAGATGAGATAATTTGCTTTCAACAACTCTCTGAGCTGGATACCATAATTGTCTTCATTCTACAGTTGAGAAAATTGAGACACAACAAAGTAGGCAAGTTGCCTGAGGCTACATAGCCATTAGGTAGTGCGACAAGGTGTGCAACCCTACTGGGCAGCTCCTGAATCACATGAAGCTCACCACTGTGTCATGCTGTCTCTCATGTAGGCATGTAAAAAAACTTTAATAATTTTTTCAAAAATATATTTAAAATAAATATATTTATCCATTTCTACCAGGATATTTGAGTTAGTGAAACTTAGGATATTTCTAAGCCCTATCCCCATTCCTTTCAACAACTAAAATCTTTGCTTTATCCAATTACTTTTACTCAGTTCAGGCTCTTTTTATTTATTCTCTTGATTAATGTATATATGAAACAGACTGTCTGAGAGTCTCTCACGTGTCCTCCCATATCTAATTCTTATGTCTAATACACACAATTTGTCACTACTCCATGGCTTTGTCTTTCTCTTAACTTTGCTACTTGCGTGAACAATGTACACTACTTTTGTTTGACTTCTCTTCCTGTGTCCCTTAACCAAATTCTCTCCAGCTGAAAAGAATCTTCTGTAGGTCCCATTGAAATGAATATTCGGATGGTGGGTAACTGGAAATCCAGGAACCCATATCAAGACATCCTCATAAGTATGGGTCAACTCCTTTCTGAAATGTCTGCTGCCTTTTGAGATTTCAAAGTTAAGAAGACGTATGCCAATAACAACAGCTCACTTTTATTTATTTATTTATTTTTGAGGAAGATTAGCCCTGAGCTAACATCTGCTGCCAATCCTCCTCTTTTTGCTGAGGAAGACTGGCCCTGAGCTAACATCTGTGCCCATCTTCCTCCACTTTATATGTGGGATACCTACCACAGCATGGCTTGCCAAGTGGTGCCATGTCCACACCAGGGATCCGAAAGGGCGAACCCTGGGCTGCTGAAGAGGAATGTGCACACTTAACTGCTGTGCCCCCGGGCCAGCCCCAACAGCTCACTTTTAATATAAGAAAAATAGATATTTTATATTGCTTATTAATATAAGCACAGGAAATTCTACTATTAAACAAGTGTGTATTTTCTACCCTCCCCTGATGCACTTCCTTGAGGTCCCTTTGCACTTTGGTGCACATCTGGGAGAATTGGCTTGCACAAGGTAGGCCTTCCTAAATCTAAGGATCAAGCTACTAAAGTGCCACCAATTTATAGCTAGTCCTATCTCCTTCAATGGTTTCATTTATACCCAGTTTTTTATATATCTTTCTGATATCCCACAAGATGGCATATAACAGGAAATAGCTATAACCTTAGAAACGTACACTCTTGTGATGCATAGATACAATTTCCATTCCTCTGAATTGTTATCTCTGAAGGAATTAAACCTCAGCAATCCTCTAGTTAATTTGTTTAAAAAGTTTCAGAAGAGTACATATTTTTTAAAAAAATCCAAAATAGCACATATTTTTCTCTAGGATATCCAGGAAAAGATTCAGTTCAGTTTGCTGAATGAATGTGTTGGCAGAAATGATGGTTAATCTAATGACCTGTATTATAACTTTATAAAAAAGTTAATTGTAGACTATTTTGGGAGAATGTTTAAAAATCCATTTGTGGTTTGGAAAAATCTAATGCAGGTTTAAAAGCATCTATTTTGATTTTTCTCAAAGGAAATAATCATTTTCATTCAGACCTACAGTGTATGGTGGTTATTGGCTTGAATTTATCCTCTTAGTGACAAGATAATTCCTTTACTCATTAAAATGAAGTGTTCTTAGCAGTTAATAGCCAAGCTCATAATTCCTGCAAACATTCTGTTTCAGTAATGTTAGATTTCTTGACAGCATCATATAGGTCTTCCTAATGTAGCATCAAAACACATTATGGAGCATGTGGTTCATTTTAAGGAGGTCTTTTATATTTGAAAGACATCTTACCTCCTGATGTGATAAAATGTATGACAATAAAAATATCTCTAGTAAGAAATTTATTTCTCGACACTTAGAAGAAATCTGCGACATTTTTCCCCAAACTGCCTTTATGTGGCCAGCTGTATTCAAGTACAGTTTCACTAAGATTCAGTATGGCAGTTCACCAAGGCCTCTATAAATAAATGCTGGGGAAAAAATCATCACAAAACCTCTTTAGAGTATGAGCTGGCCAGATAAGAGATAACTCAACAAAAATATGACTCAGAAGAAGTATCTTTGTCATGCTTGTTATATTATCTGTAGCCTTTCCCATTATGGAATCCACATCTGTCCTCTATGTGCACCCATCTGGCTCATTGCCTTTGTTGATGAAGGAGACTTGGAAACCCAATAGTATTTCAGTCTGAATTGGAATAACTTCCCAAGAAGAATTAATGAGAACTTCTGGGTTATAAAGAAAAATGATTAGTCCATTTTACCCTTTTTTTCAAGGTTGAGCTGAATATAAAAATGCAAATAAAACTAGAGAGGGAAGCGGCATTGCATTGGCAAAAGAAGCAGAGGCATGCATACAGCAGAACTTTTGAGGAATTTCTCCTAAATATAGTGTAGATACCACTAGATTAAAGAGAAAAGCCAATAGACCAACCACTACCCATAATTAAAAACAGCTTGCTTAGGAACAGGTTTGAAGATATCCACTCCAACTCTCCTTTGTTAGTCCAGATCTAACTCCAAGGAGCAAGAATTGGCAGCAAAGGTATAGCATTTACCATCATCTCTGAAACAGTCTGTGGCACCACTTGTTCCTGGCCTACGTTTGACCCAGTTATACATACCAGTCAAAAGCTAGGAACAAAGAGAACTAATTCCACCATGGAAAAATGGGGACCCTGTCCTACTTCATTTGCTGCTACCGTATCAAACATGATGAATTTAAGACAAAATTTCCTGAGATGAGCAAACCAATGTATTTTTCTTTGACTGAATCTAATTAGTATCTTGACACTCCATTTAAACTGGATTAATCTTACCTACTCACGTAAACTAGTCAAATTTGGAGAAATTTAAATGGTTGATACTCTTACTGTTATCTTTCTCTAGTTGAACATAAGCATCAAGGGTTTATATTGAGGCATTGAGAAATGAAGAGATAGTGTCTAGACAAGTGTTTCTCAAACATCAATGTGTACATAAATCACTTGGGATTGTTATAAAGTAAACTCTGATTCAATAGGTCTAGGGTGAGAACTGAAATTCTGTATTTCTAAGATGTTCAGTTGCTGATGATGCTGATGGGCAGGACCACATTTTGAATAGTAAAACACTAGATGACAGTCTAGGTAGAGCGACCATGTATCCTGGTTTCCTTGGCATTGTATATGCCTGTTGAACCAGTGTAATTACTAATAGTGTTCCTGTTTTATTCTAAAACCCCCCAGTTTGATTGGTAAATTATATTGCCATCTTAGGTTTAGGCCACTTTCTGCCAGAGAGTCCCCTCAATCAACTTTGTGACTGTTGTAGAACAATTGTTCCTTTCCTCAAAGCAATTCTATTCCCTCTTCAGTATTTCCGGGAAATTTAACCACTCGATTAAGCCACAGTGATACTGACTGAATTCCCTGTCATCTTTCCAGAGGGCAGAGGGGATACTGTTTAATGTATCCTTGGCTTCTCAAATAGTTCTTGGTACCTATCACACTACCTAAGAGTTAAACCTGTCATTGAGGTGGTAGGCAGAAAGCAGAGATACTTCACAAAAGGCCTAATCACTTGTAAATCTTGGCTTATTTTCTAATATATCTTTTAGACCTCTTACATTATCTAGTCTGTGACAGGGCATGAGTGATGTAAGGAAGAAAAATTCTGGTCAATTACACTTAAAAATTCATATCCTACCTAGAATTTGTTTTTGAAGTTCAAAGGACAAGAATCCATCCCTCTATTTATTTGGTTCCTGAAAACTTTCTGGGGGCAGCATCATATCATGCTTTACAATGCGAGAGGAGAAATCTAAAGCATAATCTATATTAAGTGGGACTTAAACTCTTCAAGACGCAGGCCCCATTTCTTGTTACCACTAACTACAGCTCTGTACTGCACCCAGGTTCCTAAATATTTCTGGAGTTCTAAAATAGAAAAAAATATTTTTACCCATATTACAATCTAAGTTAAAAAGCATCTGTGTGACCTAGAATTTGTGGGGGAAAAAAAAGACCCAACATTAATGATTTAGATCAAATCTAATCTTGGTACACAAGAAAAATAAACTTCGTTTTGTGAGGATGAATAAAGACAAGAAAAGCAACAGATATACATAAAAATAATAATTTTTGAAAAAGGACCTGTCAGAAATAAGACAACTTTTTTATGTATAAACAGTTGTACCAATTAGTAATATATTTAGATTACATTTAAAGATGAAAATATTTTGTATAAAATTAGGCAATCACAAATCATATAGTATCTGAACTTAGGATAGAGTAAATAGAGATGAAAAATATCAATGCCAAATTAAAAATCTTAATTTCACCAATCATTTAGTTGCTTCAAAATTAGAACCAGTAAAGGAGAAGAAAAAAATATTCTCTGGAATTTATAGAGATTTATAAAGAAACAAGATGACAAAAGAAAAGAAAGAGTGTTGAAAACTAGATATCAGTATACATACAAAAGGAATTGCAGAATTAGAAAGCAGAAGATATGGAAAATAAACATTGATCAAAGATAGCAAAAACGAAGTCAAACATTCTCGAGCTGAAGAGCTTTGGGTACGCACAATTATACAAGATCATCAGGTATTACAAAAAATAAATTAACAACATTTCTAAACATACTTTGGTGCACATTTTATATGTTAATAAGGAAAAATCCTTGGTACTAGGTAGAAAAAATACCTGTATATGACGAAAATAATTTGGCTTCAGAAATCAACCGTAAAATATTTAAGTAGAAAAAACAATAGAGCATGATTTTTGGAGCTTAGAGACAGAGGATTGTAAACTGATATTTACACATGCAAACAATAATTTGCAAAACAAAGGAAGAAATATTATCAGAAATGTAAGGATTAGAAGATGAACTACTTCTGGAAAAGCAGATATTACAATTTGCAGTTGATATACTTGTTTACATACAAAATTCAAGGAAATAAATTGAAGATTTGAGAACACAAAGTATATTTATGCTGCCTGTGAAGATGTTATATTAACATTAAGAGAGTTATTAAATTATTAATTTGGAAGTAAAACACATGCACTAAAAGCAAGAGTATAAAATAACTAAAAATAAGGTTAGCAAGAAATAAGCAGAATTCATAATAAGGAAATCATATAATTTTTCTAAGGAATAAAATATTTGAGTGAAAGAAAAGAAATATGATACCAATAAAGATTTTTTATTCTATTTTCTAAATCACTTCAGAAGTTAATTAAAATTTCTAAACTTTCAGGGCTGGCCCCGTGGCCGAGTGGTTAAGTTTGCTTGCTCTACTGCAAGCGGCCCAGTGTTTTGTTGGTTCGAATCCTGGGTGTGGACATGGTACCACTCATCAAACCACACTGAGGCAGTGTCCCACATGCCACAACTAGAAGGACCCACAACAAAGAATATACAACTATGTACCAGGGGGCTTTGGGGAGAAAAAGGAAAAAATAAAATCTTAAAAAAAAAAATTCTAAACTTTCCCACTGGAACTTTTGGAAATAATGATAAACTTATTTAAGATTTATGTAAAAAAAAATAAGTGATTGAGACTGTCAGCTTTTTAAAAATGAATAATAAAGAAAACACATACTATAAATATGTTAAATAATACAGCATAATATTGATGGAAGAATTACAAAGAGATCAATGAATTAGAATAAAAATACAAGATAAAAGTATTAAAGAATTTTGTTTTCCATAACAGCACATTCAAATCCATGGATATTGAATTGATGATCCAAAAAATGGTCTGAAGAAAAATGGCTTATCTATTTTTTTAAATATTTATTTTCCTTCATATAATCCACAACTTAATATTAAATTATTTAAAGACATAAAAGTAAATCTAGGAAAAAATGAAGAAAATGGCTATCTGATATTGAGAAAGAAAATGTTTTTCTAAGCAGATAGTAAAGAAAATTATGAGAAACATTTTTTCCTATAGGTAGAAATCATTTTCAGACTGAAATCACAATGAACAAAATATAAAGGTACAGACAAATCCTGGGAGAAAATATAACATGGGAACTATTAGTGAGGGTAGGTTAGCTTCTAAAATAAGTGATCCCCACAACTGGAAGGCTCAAGTAACAAGTTTTTTCCATTCTCACTTATGTGTTCAAAGTGGGTAGGATGGCGGAGGAGGGTCTCCATTTTATGCCAATATAAGGGATCTAGGATCTGTCAACGGGCTGTTTTTATAACCCTGGAAGCCTTCTCCCTCCTCAGTTTTGAATCCACAGATGTGGACAATGCTTAGGTGGAGAATGCTCTTAACAACTGCATTCAAAGATGATTACTGTCACTTCCTCTCACAGCCCATGTTTGGGAACCATTGTGCTGGTCCTCACTAACTGTGAAGGAGATAGGAAATATCTCTATAGGTTGTGCAAGAATAAGAAATATTGGTTTCAGGTATAGAAAACACCAGCAATCTCTGTCACATGTTTAAATAGTTGATTCTCTTCAAAGCCAGTGGTTTAATAGTTTTCTCTGTGAGGCAAAACATCTTTTTAAAGAAAATGTTGAATACAATAAATAAACTGAAAAATTCAATAGAGGCATTCAACAACAGATGACAACCAGCAAGATAAAAGATCAGCAAACTTGAAGACAAAGAATGAAATTCATCTAATCAGAGGTATAAAAGAAAAAAGAATGAAAAAGAGTGAAGATAGTTTAAGAAACTTATAGGACACCATCAAGCAGAACTATAGATGCATTATTGGGGTCCTAGAAGGAGAGGAGAGAAAGGGGCAGAAAGCTTCCTCAAAGAGATAATGACTAACAACTTCTCTAACCTGGGGAAAAAACACACACACAGATCCAGCAAGCCCACAATTACCAAAGAAGCTAAATCTAGAACCTTACAATGAGATACATTCTAATTACATCGTCAAAAGTTGAAGATAAGGAGAGAATCTTAAAAGTAGTAAGAAAAAAATCTGCTTGTTATGTACAAAGGAATTTTCCTAAGACTATCAGCAGATTTTTCAGCTGAAACTTTGCAGTCCAGAAGGTAATGGCATGATATATTCAAAGCGCTGAAAGAAAAACTTCCAACCAGGAATACTCTACCCGGAAAAGTTGTCCTTCAGAATTGGTAAATAGTGATAAACAGTTTTCCAGATAAGCAAAAGCTGAAGGAGTTCATTGCCACCGGACTGGCCTTACAAGAAATGTTAAAGGGACTTCAAGCTGAAACAAAAAGATGCTGATTAGTAGCAGAAAAATGTGTAAAGTATAACATTTACTGTTAAAGATAAATATATGGTTAAATTTGAAATATTATAATGCAACAGTGGTGAGTCAATCACTTATAACTCTAGTTTGAAGGTTAAAAAAATTATTAAAATTATAACTACAAATTTTTTTAATGGACAGACAGTAAAAAGATGTAAACTGTGACATCAAAAACATAAAATATAGAGGTAGAGAGTAAAAATATAGAGCCTTAGTATATGTTGAAAGTTACCAGCTTAAAATACAGTTTTATAAATATATTTTATGTAAGCCTCATGGCAATCACAAAGAAAAACCTATAGTAGACACTCAAAAGATAATAAGAAAGGAATGTATTCATACCACTAGAAAAATCATCAAATCACAAAAGAGAGCAAGAGATAAAGAAAGAAACAATTAAATTACAAGACAGCCAGAGCACAATTAACAAATTGGCAATAGTAAGTCCATAACTATCAATAATTACTTTAAATATAAATGGACTAAATTCTCTAATCAAATGACGTAGACTGGCTGAATGGATAAAAAAACAAGACCTAACTAGATGCTGCCTACAAAAGACTCACTTCAGCTTTAAGAACACATAGACTGAAAGTGAAGGGATGGAAAAGATATTTTATGCTAATGAAAACCAAAAGAAAGGGATAGGTGTAATTATAACAGACATAACAGACTTCAAGCTGAAGAAGACTAATAAGAGAAAGAAAGTCATTATATAACAATAAAAGGTTAAAGCCAACAAGAGGATATATTTGTATAGATTTACATACTACTGTAGGAGCTCGTAATAAATAGAGCACACATTAACAGACATGAAGGTAGAAATGAACAGCAATACAATGCTATTGTAGACTTCAATACCCTAGTTTCAACAACAGATAGATCCTCCAGACAAAAAATCGGTAAGGAAATATTGGCCTTAAACTAGACCAAATGAATTTAACAGACATTTTCAGAACATTCCATCTATCATTAGCAGAATACACATTCTTCTCAAGTGCACAAGGAACATTCTCCAGAATAAATCATGTTAGCCCACAAGACAAGTATTAATAAATTTAAGAAGATTGCAATCATTTCAAGCATCTTTTTTGACCACAATGGTATAAAACTAAAAAGGAGTAACAGGAGGAAAATTGAAAAATTCATATATGTGTGAAATTTAAACAACATACTCCTTTATAACCAGTGAGTCAAAGAAAAAGTAAAAAGGGAAACTAAAAGACTACTGTGAACAATTATATGCCAACAAATTTGATAAACTAGAAGAAATGGATTAATTCCTAGAAACATACAACATTCCAAGACTAAAGAAAAATTAATTCCAATCTTTCTCAAACTATTCCAAAAAATATAAGAGGAGGGAACACTTCTAAACTCACTTTATGAGGCTAGCACTACTGTGATACAAAAACCAGACAAGGACACTAGAAGCAAAGAAAAAGAAAAGGCCAACAACTCTGATAAACATTAATGAAGAAATTCTTGACAAAATATTTGTAAACTGTATTCAACAGTACCCTGAAAGATTCGTACACTATGATCAAGTGGGATTTATTCCAGTGATGCAAGGATGATTCAACATCTGCAAAGCAATCAATGCGACACACCACATTAACAAAATGAGGGATAAAAATCACCTCAATAAATGCATAAAAAGCCCTTGACAAAATTCAACATCCACTCATGATTAAAAACTCTCAACAAACTGGGTATAGAAGGAATGTACTTCAACATAATAAAAGCCATTTATGACAAGCTCACAGCTAGCAGCCTATGAAATGTTGAAAAGCTGAAAACTTTTCTACTATAATCATGAACAAGATAAGGGGGGCTTTTCTCTGCGCTTTTATTCAATATAGTATTGGAAGTCCTAACCAGAGCAATTAGGCAAGAAAGGAAAGCAAAAGACATCTAAATTGGAAAGGTAGAAGTATAAATGTCACTATTTGCAGTTGACATGATATTATATATAGAAAACCCTAAATTCCACCAAAAAACTGTTAGAACTAATGAAACAATTCAGGAAAGTTTCAGGATACAAAATTAATACCCAAAAATCAATTAACATTTCTCTACACTAATAATGAAGTATCAGAAATAGAAATTAAGAGAACAATCCTATTTATAATTGCACCAAAAAAATAAAGTTCTTCGCAATAAATTTAACCGAGGAGGTAAAAAATTTCTACACTGAAAATGATATGATTGATAAAACAAAGCAAAGAAGACACAAATAAATGGAAAGATATTTCATGCTCACAAATTAGAAGAATTAATATTGGTAAAATGTCCATATGATTGGCAGAAATCTACAGATTCAGTGCAATACTTTAAAAAATTCCAATGACATTTTTCACAAAAATAGAAAAAACATCCTAAAATTTATATGGAACCTAAAGTGAACCAAATAGCCAAAGCAACCTTGAGAAATAAGAACAAAGCTGGAGGCATCACAATTTCTGATATCAAACTTTATTACAAAGGTAGAGTAATCAAATCAGTATGGTATTGGCATAAAACAGACACTTAGAGCAATGGAACAGAATAGAAAGCCCAGATATAAACATATGCTTATATGGTCCATTAATTTATGAAAAAGGAGCCACGCATATACAATGGGGAAAGCATAGTCTCTTCAATAAGTAGTGTTGGTAAAACATGTTTAAAATGAAATTTATGACAAGTATTTTTAAAATATTCATTGTTGGTTAACGCCTACAAAAAAGTCTCTCATATAGCTATTGTATTTAATAATTTATGTGTGCACTTTCTGCTATACTCCGTTATAAATACTAAATAATGGTTCACAATCAGAAACAAGGTAGATACAATCTCTACTCTTTGGGCACAATGTTGTAGTAAGAGAAAAAGAAAAAATGCACAATTTAAAAGATAAAACTAGGGGCTGGCCCAGTGGCGCAGTGGTTAAGTTCATGTGCTCCACTTCAGTGGCCCAGGGTTTGCCGGTTTGGATCCCGGGTGTGGACCTACACACCATTCATCAAGCCATGCTGTGGCAGGTGTCCCACGTATAAAGTAGAAGGAGATGGGCACAGATGTTAGCTTAGGGCCAATCTTCCTCAGCAAAAAAAGGAGGATTGGCAGCAGATGTTAGCTCAGGGCTAATCTTCCTCAAAAAAAAAAAAAAAAAGATAAAACCAAACAAAACAAATGTAAAACTAAATAAAACAGTGGTAAATTGTATGAAGTGATATGGAAACAAGTGCTACCAGGGACTCCAAAGAGTAACAGGGAGGTATGACATCACTGGGGTTGTTTAGGTTATCTCCAAAAGGTAAGAGGCAAACAGGCAAAAATCCAGAAGAATATTCCATGCAAAGGTAATGAATAGCCAGGGCAAGACCTTGGTGCCAGATATGGATTGTCATGTTCTAGGAACTGACAGTGTTGTGGATAGAGCAAAGTGAGGAGTCAGCCACCAGAGATGAAATTTGAGAATGAAGCTGGAGCTGGATCATTAGGTCAGGTTAAGGAATCTGGATCGTATTCAAAATGTAATGGAAAGCTATTACAAGATTTTTAAAAGGTGCCCGACATGATATATATTACGTTTTTCAAAACTCACTCTACAGCAAAGATTGTATTAGAAAGTCACTGGAGAAAGCAGTTAAGAGTCTATGGCAATAGTCCAAGAATTGATTGTGGCTTGGGCAAGAGTGGTATCAGCAGAGATGGAGAGAAGTAGAATGAATCAGAATGTATTGTGGAGTCAGAAAGGATAGGGTTTGCTTTTGAATTGGATATGAGGGTTAGAGGTGGAGTAAAGCATGAATGTTATTCCTGACTTTGGTATTTGGGTGGATTTTATTGCCCTTCATTAAGAAAAAACTGATGAGAACCAGTATGAGGTAAAGACGAGAACTTCTGGAGATATTAAAGTTGAGATGACTCAGAGACATCAAAGTAGATAAATCAAGTAAATTGAAATGTGAATTGGGAATTCACTGGCTAAGTCTAGCAGGGGGAGTGCATTTAGGAGTTATGAGCCTATAAATATACTATGTAGAGGCATACCTTGTTTTATTGTGCTTCGCTTTATTGTGCATCGCGGATATTGTGTTTTTTACAAATTGGAAGTTTGCGGTAACCCTGCATCAAGCAAGTCTATTGGTGCCACTTTACTAACAGCATTTGCTCACTTTGTGTTTCCATGTCACATTTTGGTAATTCTCCCAATATTTCAAACTTTTTCATTATTATGTTGGTTCGGTGACCTGTGATTAGTGATCTTTGATGTCACGATTATAATTGTTTTGGGGAAACACAAACCATGCCCACGTAAGACAGTGAACTTAATTGATAAAGATTGTGTGTCTTCTGACAGCTCCACGAACAAGCCATTTCCCTGTCTCTCCCTCTCCTTGGGCCTCCCTATTCCCTGACACAACAGTATTGAAATTAGGCCAACTAATATCCCTAGGATGCATCTAAGTGTTCAAGGGAAAGGAAGAGTTGCACCTCTCTCACTTTAAATCAAAAGTTAGAAGTGATTAAGCTGAATGAGAAGGCAGGTTGAAAGCTGAGATAGGCCAAAATGCAGGTCTCTTGTGCTAAACAGTTAGCTAAGTTATGAATGCAAAGAACAAGTTTTTGAAGGAAATTAAAAATGCTACTCCAGTGAACACACAAATGATAAGAAAGTGAAATAGCCTTGTTCCTGATATGAAGAAAGTTTTAGTGGCTTGAATAGAAAATCAAACCAGCCACAACATTCCCTTAAGCAAAAGCCAATCCAGAGCAAAGTCTCAACTCTCTTCCATACTATAAAGGCTGAGAGAGGTGAGGAAGCTGTAGGAGAAAATTTAACAGAGTTTGGTTCATGAGGATTAGGAAAGAAGCTATTCCCATAACAAAAAAGATGAAGCAGCAAGTGCTAATATACAGAAGATCTAGCTAAGATCACTAATGAAGATAGATACTCTTAAACAGTAGACTTTTAGGGTAGATGAAGCAGCTTTCTACTGGAAGAAGATGCCATGTAGAACTTTCATAGCTAGAGAGGAGAAGACAATGCCTGGCTTCAAAGCTTCAAAAGACAGGCTTGTTAAGGACTAACACAGCAGGTGACTTTAGGTTGAAACCATTTTTAATTTCCCATTCCAAAAATCCTAGGGCCCTTAAGAATTATTCGAAATCTACTCTGCCTGTGCTCTATAAATGGAATAACAAAGCCTAGATGACAGCACATCTGTTTACAACACAATTTACTGAATATTTTAAGCCCACTGTTGAGACCTACTGCTCAGAAAAAGAGATTACTTTCAAAATATCAGTGCTCATTGACAATGCACCTGGTCACCCAAGAGATCTGATGGAGATGTACAATGAAATTAATGTTGTTTTCATGTCTGCTAACACAATATCCATTCTGCAATCCATGATCAAAGAGTCATTCTGACTTTCAAGTCTTGTTATTTAAGAAATACATTTTGTAAGGCTATAGCCATCATGGATAGTGATTCCTCTGATGGACCTGGGCAGAGTCAATTGAAAACTTTCTGGAAAGAATTCACCATTCTAGGTGCCATTAAGAACATTCATGATTCATGGGAAGAGGACAAAATATCAACATTAACAGGAGTTTGTAAGAGGTTTATTCCAACCCTCATGGACGACTTTTGAGGAGTTCAAGACTTCAGTGGAGGAAGTAACTGCCGATATGGTAGAAATAGCAAGAGATCTAGAATTAGAAGTGGAGCCAGAAGATGGGACTGAATTGCTGCAATCTCATGATAAAACTTTAATGGATGAAGAGTTGCATCTTAGGGATGAACAAAGAAAGTGGTTGCATGAGGTGGAATCTACTCCTGGTGAAGATGCTGAGAAGAGTGTTGAAATAACAACAAAGGATTGAGAATATTCTATACACCTCGCTGATAAAGCAGCAGGAAGAGTTTGAGAGAATTGACTCCAATTTTGAAAGAAGTTCTACATGGGTAAAATGCTATCAAACAGCATCACATGCTACAGAGAAATCATTTGCGAAAGAGTCATTTGATGAAGCAAACGTCATTGTTTTCTTATTTTAGGAAATTTCCACAGTCACCCCAGCCTTCAGCAACCACAGTCCTGACCAGTCAGCAGTCATCAACATTGAGACAAGACCCTCCACCAGCAAAAGGTTTATGACTCGCTGAAGACTCAGATGATGTTTAGCATTCTTAGCAACAAAATATATATATACATATTGGTGAGGAAGATTGGCCCTGAGCTAACATTTGTGCCAATCTTCCTCTTCTTTGTATGTGGAATGCCACCACAGCGTGGCTTGATGAGCAGTGTGCAGGTCCACACTTGGAATCTGATCCCGCAAACCCCAGGTTGTCGAAGCGGAGTGCATGAACTTAACTACTATGCCACCAGGCCAGCCCCAACAAAATACTTTTAAATAAGGGAAGTACATTGTGTTTTTAGACATAATCCTATTGAACATTTAATAGACTATGATACAGTGTAAACATAAGTTTTATATGCACTTGGAAACCAAAAACTTTGGGTGATTTCCTTTATTCCAATATTTGCTTTATTGTGGTGATCTGGAACCAAACCTGCAATATCTCCAAGTGTGTCTGTACAGAGCAATGTGGGGGGGAGGTGTCAAGAAGAGAGCACTAAGGCGTTTTAATATTTAAAGGTCAAGTACAGCCTGGGGAATATTTAGGAAAGTAGACAAAGATAATAATAATGCCTTTATTGTTTGAGAAAAAATAGGATCATGTAACATCATTGGAGCAGTGAAGATCATGTTTCTATAGTCAATTGCTTAAGGTAGGAATGGAAAATGTCTGTTGTATTAGGCAATATAAAGATCATGTTGGGGTCACCCACATGGCCTAGTGGTTAAGTTTAGCATGCTCTGCTTTGGCAGCCCTGGTTCGGTTCCTGGGCTGGGACTTACATCACTCGTCAGCGGCTGTGTTGTGGTGGTGAACCACATACAAAATAGAGGAAGATTGGTGACCGATATTAGCTCAGGGCAAATCTTCCTCAGCAAAAAAAAAGAATGATCATGTTAACCTTGATAAGAAGCAATGATGAAAGAATTACAAATTGGCAAAAGCTATTTTTGTAACAGAAATCTTATGAATATAAAAATGACAGTTCATATCTAATCTCCCAATAATTCCTTCAAAGATATCATCAAGAAAAAAAAGTCAGAAATATTTGAAGAGCTGTGTATACAAGCATGTTTTCAGTTATTTCTAATACACAAAAAGTGGCAAACTCCCTAATATCCAACAAGAGAGTATTGGTTTTAAACTGTACACTCATAAAATAGAATAAAGTTAATAAGACCATTTCTTAGAAGAGTAACTGATTTAATTGAGAATGACTTTTGATACATAGTTTTTAAATTAAAGGCCTCAAAATGATATTAAACCATGAATTTGTATAAATATATGTCTCCATCCATCAATTCTTTCTTTTTCCCTAAATTTTATTGCTTTATGTTCAGAGAACTTAAAATGCATGGGTTTAATTCATGTGAAACAAAATTTTCTTTGTGGCTTAGTGTATAATAATTTTATTAAGAATGTTCTAAGTGTTTCCTTCTCTTGGCTGTAAAGTTCTTGAATGAATATACTTATAGTTGACTTTTATTAATTCAGCTATTAAATTTTTCAATATATTGAAAATATATTTTTCAATCTATTTCTATTACTATTTATCTTATATCTCTGACAGTTGTTGCCTTATATATTCTGAGGTGTGTGGCGTTTATATGTGTATGTGTGCGTCTTTGTTAAATGTGTGTATTCATAATAGTAAACCTTTTCTTTCATTGTATGTAACGTCCTTTATTTCTTTTCTATGTCACTACATTATTCTACATAGTTTGATGTTAAAATTGCTACCCCAGTTTCTTTGGTTTATGCTTCCCTGCACCACTTTTTCAGTTTCTTAGTTTTTCCCCATTTTTGTGTAGATATTCTTTACTATGTTTCCTGTGGATAACTTAATAGAACTATGATGGATCTCTGTGTGTGTGTGTGTGTGTGTGTGTGTGTGTGACTTCTTTCTTGATTTGATGGCATATCTCACATCAATTTACTGTAGTGATTGTGATATAACATATTTTTGCCCTCTTATATATGTTTTCTATGTGCACTATATTATTTTTGTCTTGTTTTTTCCTTTTCTGTCTTTCATTGAATGGGTTCACTATTCTGTTACTATGAAAAGCATGCATCCTGTTCCAGTTTTTCTTGCAGTTTCTCTAAATTACTGAAACTCATTCTTATGTTTATATATCTCTGTTAATTACATAAATTTATGGAATTAGGTATAAATATACTTAAATGAAATAACTACTTGAAAACACTCTCACCTTCCTCTTGTTTCTCCGTCTTCTCTTTACCACAATTACTGCTGCACTATATGTCTGGAATTTCAGTTCTGGAATACAATATAATGTTTAGACAATTAGACTCTTGTAGAAAATAATATTTTACTAAGCTATTTACATATATCTTTCCTCTTATAGACATTTGTCTCAATTTTTCTCTCCGTGAAGAAGTATGTATTCTAAGAGAGGCCAATCTTTTGTCTGAGTTTACGTGGGACAAACCTAGTTTACCCTTTGAACAGTACAATTGTAAATATTAGTTGATTAATTAATAATTATTTATTAAAAATTAATGCTTGGAAGTATCATGGTTTGAATGATAAATGATGTGATTACTTTATACTGCATAAGAATTTTCACAAAGGATAATGAATTAAACATTCCGAGGCCTTGTATTTCTCAGAATAATTTCCTCTTCCAATTGAATGAGACTTCTACTCAATACAATGTGTGGGTTTGAGGTTTATATCCTTTTACACTTTGAAGATTTTACTTCAAAGTGTTCCTCCACTTGTCATTGATGATATTGAAGTCATTTGTCAATCTAAATTTAGTTCTTTTGTAAGTGAATTGCTCTTTTTTTAGAAATATTTTAGAAGTTTTCTTTGTTTTTTATATTATAAAGTTTCAATGAAATGTGCTCAGTTGTGGGCTCATTCCTCAGTGTTTAAACAGACATTGAAATATAATTGTTAAGCAAAAACGGAACACATTTAATGTATATAATTTGATGAATTTGAACATACAATTTCACCTGTGAATCCAACGCCACAATTAAAGTAACAAACCTATTCATCACTTCCAAAAGTTTCCTCCTGCCCATTTGTTTGTGTGTGTGTGTGTGTGCGCGCGTGTGTGTGTTAAGACTTAACTGGAAATCTACCCTCTTAAAATTTTAAATGTGCAATAAAAAATTAATTACTGGCACTATGTTGTACAGCAGTTCTCTAGAACTTATTTATGTTGAGTAACTGAAACTTTATAGCTGTTGAACAACAAATCCCCATTTGCCCCTCCCCCCAGCCAATGAAAACTGTCATTCTATTTTCTGCTTATATGAGCTTGACTATTTTACGTACCTCATATAAGTAGGATCATGTAGTATTTGTCTTTTGGGGACTGGTTTGGTCACTTAGCATAATGTCCTCCAGGTTCATCCAGGTTGTTTCATATGGCAGGATTTCCTTCTTTTTTTAAGGCAGAATAATAGTCCATTGTATGTATATACCATATTTTCTTTACCCATTCATCTCCCAGTGGACATTTAGATTGCTTCCATTTCTTGTTACTGTAAATAATGCTTCAGTGAGCATGGGAATACAGATATCTCTTCAAGATTCTGATTTCAGTTATTTTGAATATGTATCCTGAAGTGGGATTGCTGTACCATATAGTAAGTCTATTTTTATTATTTTAAGGAAGTTCCATACTGTTTTTCAGAGTGGCTGCACCATTTTACATCCATACCAACAATGTGCAAGTGTTACAATTTCTCCACATCCATGCTAACACATATCTTTTTTGTTTTTGTAATAATCATTCTAACAGGTGTAAGGAAATATCTTATTGTGGTTTTGACTTTCGTTTTCTTGATAATAGGTAAAGTTGAACATCTTTTCATATACCTCTTGGCAATTTGTATGTCTTCTTTGGAGAAGTGTCTATTCAGGTATTTAGCTCATTTTTAATTGGGTTATTAACATTTTTGCTATTGAGTTGTAGGTGTTCCTTGCATATTTTGCATATAAACCCCTTATCAGAGATATGGTTTGTAAATATTTTCATATTTTCTCCCATTCTGTAAGTTGCCTTTTATCTCTGCTGATTGCTTCCTTTGCTGTGCAGAAAGGAGCTTTTCAGTTTGGTTTAGTTAGCTGTCTATTTTTTTTCTTTTATTTTTTGTGCTTTTGGGGTCATATCCAAGAAATTATTGCCAAGACTCACATCAAGAAGATTTTCCACCATGTTTTCTCCAGGAGTTTCATAGTTTCAGAACTTATGGTGTAAGGCTTTAGTTCGTTTCGAGTAGATTTTTGTGTGTGGTGTAAGATAATGGTCCAATTTTATTCTTTTGCATATGGTTATCCAGTTTTCCAAGAACCATTTATTGAAGAGATGATTCTTTCTCTGTTGTGTATTCTTGGCATACTTTTAAAGATCAGTTGATGTGTGGGTTTATTTCTGGGCTCTCTATTCTGTTCCTTGGGTCTATATGTCTGTCTCTATAACAGTGCCATACTGTTTTAATTACCATAGTTTTGCAATGTACTTTGAAATCAGGAAGTATGAGTGCTCCAGCTTCATTCTTCTTTCCCAACATTGCCTTGGATATTCAAAGAGTTTTTGTAATTCCAAGTTAATTTTAGGATTGTTTTTTCCACTTCTGTGTAAAGTGCCATTAGGATTTTGATGAGGAATGCATTAAATCTGAAGATTGCTTTGAGTAGTATGAGTATATTAACAATATTAAATCTTCCAATCCATGAACACAGGGTATCTCCCCATTTAATTGTTTCTTCTTCAATTTCTTTCATCACTGTTTTATAGTTTTCAGTGTACAAGTTTTTCACGTCCTCGGTTATGTTTATTCCTAAGTGTTTTGTAATTTGTGATGCTACTGTAAATGGGATTGTTTTCTTAGTTTCCTTTTCACATAGTTTATTGTTAGTCTATGAAAATGCAACTGATTTTTCTATGTTGAATTTGTAACAGGCAACTTTACTAACTTTTTTTATTAGTTCTACCAGTTTTGTTTTTTGTGTGGAACCTTTAGGGTTTTCTACATGTAAGATAATGTCATTTTCAAACAGAGAAAATTTTACTTCTTCCTTTCTGATTTGCAGCCCTTTTATTTATCTTACTTGCCTAATTACTCTAAGACTTTGAGTGCTATGTAAAATAGGAGTGGGAGAATAACTATCCCTATCTTTTTCCTGATCTTAGAGGAAAAGCTTTCAGTTTTTTACCATCCAGTGTGCTATAACCTGTGCGCTTGTCATACATGGTTATTATTATGTTGAGGTAAGTTCTTTTTGTACTCAGATTGTTGAGAGTTTTTATCCTGAAAGAGTGTTGAGGTTTTTGGAATGCTTTTTATACGTCTATTGAGATGATCATATGAATTTTAACCTTCATTTGGTTAATGTGGTATATTACATTAATTGATTCATGTATGTTGAACTATCTTTGCATTCTATGAAAACAATCCCACTTGATCATGTTTCATGATCCTTTTAATGTTGAACTTTGTTTGCTGGTATTTTTCTGACGATTTCTTCATATACCTCCATCAGGGATATTGGCCTGTAGATTTCTTTTTTTATAGTGTCTCTCCATCTTTGGTATCAGGGTATTACTATCCTCATAAAACACATTTGGAAGTGTACTTTCCTCCTCAAATTTTGGAAAAATTTGAGAAGGATTGGTGTTAGTTCTTTCAGTATAGGGTAGCAAATACTTAATTATAACTTAAAAGATAAAGGGAAGGAAAGCATCAGAAATAACTATAAACTCTTCATCTTAGTCACAAACTGACAACACAAAACAGAATAATTTGTGACAATAATAACTCAAAAGGGGAAGAAGAAGGTATGGAATCTGCTTAGGCTACTGGAGATAACAGGCTATCAGAAAATGGCCTATCTCATCAATGAGATCTTTTATGCAAGCATCATGGTAACCACTAAACAAAAAATCAGAGTAGAGCCACAATTCAAAAATAATGAGAAAAGCTCCACAGAAAAACACCAAAATGAAATGGCAGTCAGAAATACAAAGGAAGATAAACAATGGAAATATAGAACAACTGGAAAACAAGAGAAATTGGCAGTATTAAGCCCTCATATATCAATAATCACTCTAAATGTAAATGGATCGAGTCCTCCAATGAAAAGACACAGAGTACCTGGATGGATTAAAAAATAAGACCCAACAATATGCTGCCTCTGGGAAACACATCTCAGCTCTAAAGACAAACATAGGCTCAGAGTGAAGGGATGGAAGATGATGCTCCAAGCAAATGGCAAACAAAAAAAAGCAGGTGTTGCCATACCTAGATGAGACAAAGCTGACTTCAAGATAAAAAAGACAATTGGAGGTGAAGTCGGGCTGTATATAATGATAAAAGGGACTTTCCACCAAGAGGACATAACACAGAAATATATATGCACCTAACATAGGAGTACCAAAGTATATAAAGCAACAAAACAGACTTAAAGGGAGAAATTAGAAGCAACACAATAATAGTAAGGGACTTAAATAACCCACTTAAATAAATGGATAGATCATCCAGACAGAAAGTCAACAAGGAAATAGTGGATTTAAATGAAACGCTTGATCAGATGGACTTAATAGATATATAGAGATCATTCCATCCAAAAACGGTGGAATACACATTCTTCACAAGTGCACATGGAACATCCTCAAAGTAGACCATATGTTGGGAAAGAAGGTCAGCTTCAATAAATTTAAGAAGATTTAAATGATAGCGAGCACCTTTTCCAAGCACAATGCTATGAAACTAGAAATCAACTACAAGAAAAGTCTGGGAAAGTCACAAATATGTGGCATGTTCCTGAAAAATGCAAAAATCCTCAACAAAATATTGGCAGATTGAATACAGCAATACATTAAAGGGATCATACATCATGATCAAGTGGGATTAGTTCCAGGGACGCAGGGATGGTTCAATATCTGCAAATTACTCAATGTGATACACTGTATTAACAAAATGAGAAATAAAAATCACATGGTCTTCTCAATAGATGCAGAGAAAACATTTGATCCAACATCCATTTATGATAAAAACTCTCAATAAAACGAATATAGAAGGAAAGTACCTCAGCACAATAAAGGCCACAGATGACAAACCCACAGCCAACATCATACTTGATGGTGAAAAACTAAAAGCCATCCCTCCAAGAATAGAAACAAGACAAGAGTGCTCACTCTTGCCACTCTTATTCAACATAGTTCTGGATGTTTGGCAGGATCAATTAGGCAAGAAAAAGAAATAAAAGGAATCCAAATTGGAAAGGAAGAAAAGAAACTCTTACTGTTTACAGATGGCATGATTCTATGCACAGAAAAGCCTAAGGAATGCATCAGAAAGCTATTAGAAATAATCAACATTTATAGAAAAGTTGCAGGGTACAAAATCAATTGATAAAAATCAGTTGCATTTCTAAATACTAACAGCAAACTAGCAGAAAGAGAAATCAAGAATACAATCCCATTAATAATTGCAACAAAAAGAATAGTGTATATAGGAATAAATTTAACCAAATAGGTGAAAGACTAGTACACTGAAAACTATAAAACCCTATTGAAAGAAATAGAAAAAGATATAAAGAAATAGAAAGATATTCCATGCACATGGATGGGAAGAATAGATATGGTTAAAATGTCCATAATACCTAAAGAAATCTACAGATACAATGCAATCCCAATCAGAATCCCAATGACATTCTTCATGGAAACAAAACAAAAAATTCTAAAATTTATATGGAACAAGAAAAGATCTCAAATAGCCAAAGCAATCCTGGGAAAAAAGAACAAAGCTGGAAGCATCACAATCCTGGACTTCACAATATCCTGCAAAGCTATAGTAATCAAAACAGCATGGTACTGGCACAAAAACAGACACACAGATCAATAGAACAAAAGTGAAAGCCCAAAAATAAAACCACACATCTATGGTCAGTTAATTTTCAACAAAGGAACCAAGAACATACAATGGTGAAAGAAAGTACCTTCAATAAATGGTGATGAGAAAACTGGACAGCCACATGCAAAAGAATGAAAATAGACCATTATCTTGTGCCATACACAAATTAAGTCAAAATGGATTGAAAGCATGAATGTAAGACCCAAAACCATAAAACTCCCAGAAGAAAATAAAAGCGGTACACACTTTGACATTGATCTTGGCAGCATCTTTTCAAATGCCATGTCTACTCAGGCAAAGGAAACAAAAGAAAAAATAAACAAATGCAACTACATCAGACTAAAAAGCTTCTGCAAAGCGTAGGAAACCATCAACAAAATGAAAAGGCAACCCATCAACTTGGAGAAATATTTGCAAATCATATATTCAACAAACAGTTAATTTCCAAAATATATAAAGAACTCATACAACTCAACAACAAAATAACAAGCAACCCGATCAAAAAATGGGCAGAGGTTATGAACATACATTTCTCCAAAGAAGATATGCAGATGGCCATGGACACATGAAAAGATGGTCAACATCACTAATTATTAGGGAAATGCAAATTAAAACTACAATGAGATATCACCTTACATGCATCAGAATAGTCATAATTACCAAGACAAAAAATAACAAATGTTGGAGAGGATGTGGAGAAAAGGGTACCCTCATACACTGCTGGTGGGAATGCAAACGGTGCAGCCACTATGGAAAACAGTATGGAGATTTCTCAAAAAGTTAAAAATAGAAATACCATACGATCCAGATATCCCACTACTGGGTATTTATCCAAAGAACTTAAAATCAACAATCCAGAGTTCTGTGTATCCCTATGTTCACTGCAGCATTATTCACGATAGCCAAGACATGGAAACAACCCAAGTGCCCATAAACTGATGAACGGATAAAGAAAATGCGGTATATATATATATATACACAACAGAATACTACTCAGCCATAAAAAACCCAAAATTGTCCCATTTGCAACAACGTGGGTGCATCTTGAGGGTACGAAGTTAAGCAAAATGAGCCAGACAGAGTAAGACGAATACTGCATTATTTCACTCATATATGGAAGATAAACACATACTGGATAAAGAGCACAGGTTAGAGATTACCAGAGTGGAAGGGGGTTGGGGGGTGGGTAAAAGGGTAAGGGGCACCTATGTCTGGTGACAGATAAAAATCGGACTACTGGTGGTGAGCACAATGCAGTCTATACAGAAGCTGATAAATAATAATGTACACCTGAACTTACACAATATCATAAACCTTTATGATTTCAATAAAATAGTTGGAAAAAAGTAAATAAATCATTAACATAATTAAGTAGTAAATACATAATGAAACTGATTAAAAGTTGCTCTTATTTTCCTCTTAAAAATGGTCTGCTTTCTTAGCCACCATGCCCTGGCGATGCTAAATAACTTCCATTATAAAATGCTCCTTCTTGGGGAAAAACAAACTAACAAACGTTTGCTGTTCTCAGTGATAAAAAAAAATATGTGGGTACATTGATTTTAATTATATATAACAGCATATTTTTATTACTTCTGCTTTAATAGACACTGATTTCTACATGGAATTTAATTTAGGGAAATTCCAGTTATAATGTTGTCCTCTGACAGGTACAGACTCAGTCATGCTGACTCATTTCAAGAGCAAGTGCAAAGGGCCTGGATGATCTGAGTTGTTCTCAGGCTCGGTTCCTAACTCCAGGCCCTGTGGTGCTGCACGTTCCTGTGGTAAAACAGGAGATTTGAAATAAACTACGAAAGCACAGCATTTATAGAATCAAAACAACAAAATCTGAGTTACTTTAATTTTGTCACTTGATGTGACCACCTGGAGATTTTGCATTTATCACTTAAAACAATGAAACAGAGTAAAAAATGCAAAGAGAAACATATATGCTTAGTAAGTGGAAATTTTGGTTCATACATAAAATATTTAACTGAATTCGAATAATACTTAAAATTAAAAATTATTCTTTTTAAATTGTTTATTTTTTAAAAAAAATTAAAGAATGAATCAATAGGATAATGACTACTTAGGAGATAGTATCATTTTATAGGAGAAATGATAATGCTGATTGTCAAATATAAATGGTGCATCGCTGGTTCATATTCAAGCAAGATGTCGCCCTGTTGACCAGGTTGATTTGACCAAATAGCTTTCAATGGCATTCCTTTTGGCTAATTACCTTTGGCCAACTTAATTTTGTTAGTAGACTTTAATTTTAAAAAGAATTTCAAATTTACAGAAAAATGAAGATAACACAGAGAATTTCCATATAACCCACATCCAGTTTCTTCTATTATTAACATCTTATATTAGTGTGATATGTCCATTACAATTAATGATAGCATATTAATACATTATTATATAAAGTGCATGCTTGTTAAAGACTGAATGTGTTCCCCCAAAATTCATATATTGAAACCTAATCCCCAATATCACGGCATTTGGAGGTGGGGCATTTGGAAGGTGATTTAGTGATGAAGGTGGAGTTCTCATAATTGGCATTAGTGCCCTTTTCAGAGACCCCAGGGAGCTAGTTTATCTTTTCTGCTGTGTGAAGCCACAGTGAAAAGGCAGCCATCTATGAACCAGAAAGTGGATTTTCACCAGACACAGAATCTGCTGACAACTTGATCTTGGAATTTCCAGCCTCCAGACTGTGAGACGTAAATTGTTGTTGTTTATAAGCTACTCAGTCTGTGGTATTCTGTTATAGTAGCCAGAATGGACTCAGACAATGCTTTATTCATATTTCCTTAATTTTTTCCTAATGTGCTTTTCACTATCCCAGGATCTCATCCAGGATACCACATACATTCAATTGTCATGCTTCCTTACAGGACTTAGCTGTGACAGTTTCTCAGACTTTTCTTATTTTTATGACCTTGAGAGTTCTGAGGAGTACCAGTCAGGAATTTTATGGAATCCTCCTCTATTGCAATCTGTCTGATTTAACTCATTATCAGACTGTGTTTATGGGTTGTTAGGAGGACGACACAGTTAAACTACAATTTTCATCATAGCATACCAAGGGTATGTACCATCAACATTACTAGAACTGTTGATGTCAACCCTGAACTCTTGTTGAGATAGTGTTTGCCATGTTTCTCCACTGTAAAATTCTTCTTTATTTCACCATTTTTCATACTGTTCTCTATTGAAGGACGTCATTCTGTGTGGCCCACAATTAAAGACTGGGTAGCTATATGCCCCCTCCTTGAGAGTAAGGTATCTACATAATTTTTTTAAATGTTTTCTGTATGGTAGATTTGTCTTTTTCCCTGCATTTATTTATTTCTATATCATTGATTTATATCAGTATGGAATCATGCACATTTATTTTACACTCTGGGTTATAGCCCAATACTACTTTACTTATTTTGTTGAACAAGTTGTTTCAGTTCTGGCTACCGGGGTCTCTACAAGTTGGCTCTGATGTCTCTTTGACATATCACCATCCTTGTGTGTTTCGCTTTGTTTTTGAGCACTTTACTTTCTGGCACTACAGAATATTCCAGCTCTACCTTATATACTTCCTGCTCCTATTCTATAATCAGCCATTTCTGGAACAGTCTTAGTTCCTTTTACTGGAGAATGATATTAGGAAGCAAGATCTGGGCACTAGGTATGCTCACTGTGACTAGAAGGTCATTGCTTCTAGGCCTTTTCAGCTGACAGAGCAAGGAATTATATTAATGTCTACTAATCCATGATAAGCATATATATGTATGTCTGTCTCTATACACACACATATGTATAAATATTTCTATATTTAACCATCTGTATACTGAGCTAAATATAGGTTCAAACTGATATACACCACTGTAGTCCATTGTCACATGGATCTAGGCTTTTCCCCTGGATTATCTATAATCTCCTTCTCTACCAGTGAGACATCTGGCTCCTACCCTCTGCCATCCATTTATGTACCATGTTCATTCTAATAAACACGCACAGTGGTATCGGAATTTTTAACCCATACTCCCAATGGAAACAACTTTATCAACCAGAGTACGATGCTGATATAAAGTTCATTGGGCCTTTAATCTTACAAATTCCACTCATTTCCAAAGTTACTTAGATCAGCATCTTTTTCTTGATTCCTTCAGTGTGTTTGTTTCATATAATTATAATAGAGTTAAATTATTTTGTCACATTCTGTAGGAGGATCCTCCAGCCTCCTCAATAAGTTTTTTTTTTTAACTTGCATGTATTAATGTTCACTCTTTTTGTTGTAAAGTTCTATTGGTTTTGACAAATTTACCATTTGTCTACCATCAATGTGTCATACAGAATAGTCTCACTGCTCTAAAAAAATTTCCTATACTTCATTGTTCAAGTGATTTTTTGTTCTGGTCACCATGTGCCAAACCTAAGAGATAGTATGGAGGTCAGTCTTCATCAGGAAAGAAGAAATGAACATTCCTGTGAAGGGCAATACACACAAAAATACACAGGAACATGAATGCATAAAATGCATAAAACGTATTTAGGGAGGAGTTGATAGGCTAGACTTTGTGAAGCACTTAATTCACTTCATGTAGAAGGATTATTGGAAATAATACTGATTGAATAGATTGTAGTCCAATTCCTTTGGAAAACCAATAAAATACCTTTTAAATTTTATTCTTATGGATTTGTAAGTTATTATGGTTTTTGTAAGCAAACTCTCTACCCTACAAAACCTTAAGCACATTCTTTAATTCCCCAAATATAAGAAGCCATTGGCTCATTGTTCTCATATAATTAAATACTGATAGGAATCTGGAATTGTCTTTCTAAAAAGAATGACAATGAGTCATTCTCTTGTGAATTTCTAACATTCTTAAATCAGTATAGATAAATATCACATTTTTGTGATGTTTTCATTTACAACTCTGTCAATTAACACTGCTCAGAAATGTACTAAATAGTCTCCAAGTGACTTGGAAGAGTTAATGTCTCCCTAAATGGCTAATTTGCTACCCGAGATTGACAGAGACACGGAAGCAAACAGATACCAATAACATTTAGTAGCACTGAAATAAAGTGAAAAAGAATCTAAGCGTTTTCTTTCATCTCTTCAGGGCGTTATTTCTGTCTGCTGTTCACCTGCTCTAATTATCCTGGCAGCTCGTTTAAATTACATTTTTTCTGCTACTAACAAGATGAGCCAGATTTTCCACAGTGCCAAAGACACAGTATCATCAACAAAAAAGTCTTGATGATGCACTAGTGACTTCAAAGTGTTAACCCATCTCACTGGATGCTTATCTAGGTTCCAAGGAATGAGATGCTCCAAGGAAGAATTTGGCTCAATGAGAGATGACTTTAGTACACAAGCGATGGTACTGTTCAATTTTCTTTTCTTATGTCTACATTAGGTAAATGTTGGCAACAAGACTTAGATTTTGAAGCAAACATAGCACCATGCCTGCTGCTCATGTTGGGCTGTTTTCAGGTCAATTAGTGCCTCCTAAGTTCTTAAAGCAGGTGCTAATCTGGTACTTAAACTGCTGAGACATTTGGCATATTTTCTCTGTAAAGAGAAGAGGGAAATACATTGTATGAGAGTTTAAGAGCATAGATGAATAAACAAATATTTTATCTTATTAACTTTAAGTTGTTTTTTTAAAATAAGGAACATATTAAAAGTTAAATCTTTGGTTAGAACCAACTTAAGCAGCTTTCTTCTTAAATATTAGAAAATACATGACTAGCACATTTTGATTTGCTTCTCCATGTTGATTCCTTACTTCTAATTCAATCATTGATTTGTTAACACCAGTGAATTAGTGAGTAAAACTCAGTTTCTTCTTCAATATGGATTCTATCTTTCTGATGAGAAGATGTCATTTAAGAAAGCTTTTAGAAGAGTTCTCCATGAACAGATTTGTGTTTGAGTTAATTTTGACAGAAGAAAGAAAAACACTGCATTAATAACCAAACACATTTCATTTGCATGTAATCATCCACCAAATATCCATGAAAAATATATTGAAGTCCTAAGTCTAGTAGTGATTTATGTTAAAGAGAAAAATACAACATAGGCCTGAGACTTAAGGCATTTAAAAGTCTAGGAGAGGAGATATAAACAAATTATAATACCTTGTGAGAGCCTCAGGCAGCTATAATTATACTCAAAGGTATCATAAGAAAGGGTGATAAATTCTATCAGGGCTTATAGGACACTAGGCAAGCTTTCTGAAAGAGATTATACTTGAGCTGTATTATGAAATATGAAATTTGAATTTTTAATAATGTAAGAGGGAAAAACACTGGGCAGAAGAAAAAAACAAATTCAAAGAAAGAAAGAGAACATCATCTGCTCGTAGAAAATAAAAGCTGTAGAGTGTTACTGGTGTAAAATCAGTAAGGCAGGTCAGCAATGTGGGAATTGAGACTAAAAATTTAAGGCTTAAACAATGACATGGCTCACGTAACATGTCCACTAGCTTCAAGTTTTCCTGTGAGTCATTGCTTCTTATGATTTAGCATGCAAACACAACCTTAGAGAGTTTGTTAAAAATGCAAATCCTGGAACTCACAACCCAAAGGTTTTGATTTAGCAGGGCTGGTTAAAACTCAGGATTCTGATTTTTACCAGCTTCTGCAGGTTATTTTAAGACATACCATTGTTTGGAAAACAGGCCAGTAGATGATGAGGGAGCTTATGAATGGTATTAAGTGGGAAAGATACTTGTGTTTTAGAAACTATATGAGCAGTAACATAGATTTTACAAACGAGAATGGAAACAAAAGTGAGGGAAAACAATTAAACTTGTTAATTTGCTCAAAGAAAATTTATTGAACATCAAGTATGTGCCAAGATCTGTGCTGGGTATCATAGATATATTACAAGTCTCCCGATGAGATAGGTAGTTTTCCAAAGTCTGCACAGCTCATTAAATATCAGATCTCTCACTGTGGTCTATGGTCTCATGAGGAAACTCTGGACGGTTATTTTACAGATGCATTCTAAAGTTCACAAGGAGCCAAAAGTGGAGAGCTACGAAAGCAGGAACAGCAGAACTTTGTGCCTCGTTACATAGGAAAGGAGAGTAAGAGAATGGCTTAGACTGCAGATAACACAATTCCATATATAGAAAACCCTAAAGAATCCAGCAAAAAACTATTAGAAATAATTAATGAATACAGTAAAGCTGCAAGGTGCAAAGTCAACATACAAAAATCGGTAGCATTTCTATACACTAACAACGAACTAGCAGAAAGAGAACTCGAGAATACAATCCCATTTACAATCACTACCAAATGGATAAAATATATAGGAATCAATTTAACCAAGGAGGTGAAAGACCTACACAGTGAAAATTATAAGATGTTATTAAAAGAAATGAGAGAATACATAAAGGAATGGAAAGGAATTCAGTGTTCAGGGACTGGAAGAATAAACATAGTTAAAATGTCCATATTACCTAATGCAATCTACAGACTCAAGGCAATGCCAATAAAAATCCCAAAGAAATTCTCTGTGGTAAGAGAACAAAGAATTCTAAAATTTATATGGAACAACAAAAGACCCACAATAGCCAAAGTGATACTGAGAAAAAAGAACGAAATTGGAGGCATCAGACTCCCTCAATTCAAAATATACTAGAAAGCTATAGTAATCAAAACAGCACGGTACCAGCACAAAAACAGACAGGTAGATCAATGGAACAGAAGTGAGAGCCCGGAAATAAAACCACATCTACAGACAACTAATTTTCGACAAAGAAGCCAAGAACATACAGTGGAGAAAGGAAAATCTCTTCAATAAATGGTGTTGGGAAAACTGGACAGCTGTGTGCAAGACAATGAAAGTAGACCATTGTCTTACACCATACACAAAAATTAACTCAAAATGGATTAAAGACTTGAATGTAAGACCTGAAACCATAAAAATCCTAGATGAAAATATAGGCAGCATGCTCTTCGACCTCAGCCTTAGCATGGTTTTGAATACCATGTCTACTCGGGCAAGAGAAACAAAAGAAAAAATTAACAAATGGGACTACATCAGACTAAAAACCTTCTGCACAGCAAAGGAAAACATCAACAAAACGAAAAGACCCACCAACTGGGATAAAATTTTTGCCAATCATATATCCAACAAGGGGTTAATTTCCTGGATATATAAAGAACTCACACAGCTCAACAACAACAAAAAGACTGATCAAAAAATGGGCAGAGAATATGAACAGACATTTTTTGAAAGAAGATATACAGATAGCCAAAAGGCACATGAAAAGATGTTCAACATCACTAACTATTAGGGAAATGCAAATCAAAGCTACAATGAGATATCACCTCATACCCGTCAGAATGGCTGTAATTAACAAGACAAGATACAACAAGTTCTGGAGAGGATGTGGAGGAAAGGGAACACTTGTATACTACTGGTGGGAATGCAAACAAGTGCAGCCACTATGGAAAACAGTATGGAGATCTCTCAGATAGTTAATAATAGAAATGCCATATCATCCAGCTATTCCACTACTGGATATTTATCCAAGGAACATGAAGTCTGGAATTCAAAAAGATGTATGCACCGTCATGTTCATCATAGCATTATTCACCATAGCCAAGACTTAGGAGCAACTCAAGTACCCATCAATGGATGAATGGATAAAGAAGATGTGGTATATATATACAACGGAATACTACTTAGCCATAAAAAGACGAAATCTTGCCATTTGCAATAACACGGACAAACCTTGAGGGTATTATTCTCAGTGAAATAAATCAGACAGAGAAAGATAAATACTGTATGATTTCACTCATAGGTGGAAGATAAATAAACACATAGATAAAGAAAACAGATTGGTGGTTACCAGAGGGGAAAAGAGTTGGGGGAGGCCAAAAGAGGTAAAGGGGCACATATGTATGGTGATGGATAAAAACTAAACTATTGTTGGTGAATATGATGCAGTCTATATAGAAGATGAAATAGAATAACGTACATTTGAAATTTACACAATGTAATAAGCCAATATGACCTCAATAAAATAATTTTTTTAAAAAAAGACTTAGGCGGGGCTGGCCCCGTGGCCGAGTGGTTAAGTTCGCGTGCTCTGCTGCAGGTGTTTCGTTGGTTCGAATCCTGGGCACAGACATGGCACTGCTCATGAAACAATGCTGAGGCAGCGTCCCACATGCCACAACTAGAAGGACTCACAACGAAGAATATACAACTATGCACCAGGGGGCTTTGGGGAGAAAAAGGAAAAAAAATAAAATCTTAAAAAAAAAAAAGGCTTCAGCTCCGCTGGCAATCCACAACACCAAATAAGTTATATGCAAAGTACAGGCTTGGTTAGATGAGGAATTTGGGGATAATAAAAAAGTGCAGTTTTGAAGTGCATGTAGGGATTATATATATGTAACCACTTGATTTTTACAATTGGGAAATAAACATTCTTACCTTGGAAAGTTATAGGTATATTCATTGCCATTGAATAATTGGGCACAGACCATATATGGCTAATGACATTCATTATTTTCTCTTCTAGTTGAGAAGATACACCAGTCCTGTTTTTATTACTTTGGATGATTTCAGAAATGGTTATTTATAAAGTACAGTAACAAATTGTAAACTTTGGAAAGCATCTTTCCCTTTCATATATTCCAGTTCACTTGAGCCTGAATGCCAGCTGAAGGGGAGTCTGGGTAAGGAGGATTGCCGCTGCAGCCTGTGTCAGCTCCTTGCCCATCGCCCCCACACCATGCCAGTCACACACATCCTAACACAGCCTATGACCTCTCCTTGCCTGCACTGACTGGTCACAAAGTACTGTTTCCCTTTTCTCGCCCTTCACATCTGGCAGTTCATACGTGAAGTTCTCTAAAGAATGATTGGTCTATAATTAATGGGGCCAATTATGAAACAAGGGTAATTTTAGGGTACTAGGAATAACAATTTTGGAAGATAGCAGGGGGCAAGATATGCAGAGAAGAGGAAAGGCTTCCTGGCCCTGAACATAGAACACTGCATCTAGGAGAAAACTTGAAATTTTCTCAACACGATTTATGGGCAGTAACCTCTCACACTCAGACAGCAGACCTTGCCTTTCTTAATGCTCACGAGCTTCTTTACGAGATGTAGTAGAGCTCAGGTTTTTTCTTGGTTACTGAAAATAACTCTTTTGTAAAAAAAGTTAAATATTGTACTGTTTTACAGTTTTTTAATGATTCTGTATCTGTGCCTAATAGAAATAGATATAGAAATAAAATTTGCGAACTACCATTTTAAATCATTGCCTTATAAGGTTTCCAGCCTTCTAAGAATTTACGCACCCCTCTATTTCCCTAAAGCTTTCCTTATCATTGTGTGAACATTTACATATTTAAGTGCCAGTTACTCTTGGTAGGGAAACTTAGATATTTTTTGAATTCGATGGATTGATGACAGGTTAATAGCAGTTAAAATTTATTGAATATTTGCTGTGAGTTAAATGCTCTAATTTCTAAGTGATTGACATGCATTAGCTCAATTCCTCCTAAAAACAACAAAAAGAAGCAGGTACTATTTTCAACTTGCTATTATAGACAAAAACCTGAATTAAAGAAGCTGCTTTCCATTGGCATTGCTTCTGAAACTTTTTTCATTCTGTTGATTAATTTACCATCTCCCCACCTGCTTTCCAATTTCCAATTTTGTTGACATCTCTCATCTGCTGTTACTTCATCATTCATCTGATGGTTGTAAATGATTGTTTGTCTTTAATTCAATTGCCACCATCATAGAAGAATTTCAGTAGGGAGCAGAAATAAATCCATATATCTGCCATGTTTAATGAGAAATCTGCAAGACATTTTTCACATGAGAAAAAATGTGTACAATTTCTACATTTTATTTCCTTGCGGTCTAAGATTGTCATTACTGATGTTGACAACACAAAGTGGGTAAGTTCAATGTAGTAGTCCTGGTCCCCTAAGGAGCAGGCTTGTGAGATGAAATGGAGGAGGACTCTGGGACAGCTGGGAGAGGTGTAAGTATATAACGCAGGTCTGACCTTTCTGCAGGAGAGATAAAAATGGTGAAGTGAGAGAATCCTGGACTGCATTGCAGGTCTAAAAAAGTTTGGCAGGCTGATGGGGATTCTTGAGCCACAGCTGCCCTTCTGAGGCATTATTTCTCTCCTAGGAATGAGCCTGATTTGGTATCACCGGTGTGTCAAGGCATTAGCTAGAAGCAGCCCATGAGAAGCATTGCCCTGGTGTAAACATGGCAATGAATTTCACAGTGCAATAGCTGCAATCATATTTCCTGCAGTTAGAGGTCTGAGAGGTACATTTTTATTGCCACTAAATCCAACAAGGATCAAGAATCTATGTTATATAAGTAGGCATTTTCTGTATCTACAAGTCATGTGCATAACATGTGAATCAATAAGATGCTGCTAGAAAGAATACTTTGTTGCTTTCATTTTTTCCTTACAGTCAGGCCTTACACAGGAGATGGTGAATATGAATTTGCTTAAAGAGTTCTGTACTAGGCTCCTTAAGAACCCAAGGTAAAATGAGTCCTGCTTCTGGTTGGCGTCCTGCCTTAAGCCACATGGCTCTTAGATGAAGAAGGTTTTGCTTCTACAAAAGGATGAAGAGATATTGATTAGATGGAGAAGCCTGGGGAGAGAGGTGATAAAGATAAATCTGTTCAGGCACAGAAACATTACGGGAAGATTTGGGGCGTTTGGATTAAGAACAGCAATTAGATAATTGTGACAGAAATAGAAAATAAACTAGGGTGGGAGCCTCACAATTCAAACTGCTTTTATTACTATGTAAAAAATACATTTTCATAAGATCATCTTGGAAGAAAGCTTGGAGAAAACTAAACGAGAGGACATTGGAGAAGAAATAGCATATTACACTAGGTAAAGAGTTTTTGCAGTAAAATGTATGGAGCTTGGATTTGAACCATCATCTGATTAGAATTCACCCGAAGATTTTGAGGAGGCGGGTGTTAAATAATTGGCATTATTTAAGACTTGCAAAAAGAGAAGTTAAAAACTAGAATGTGCATATATTTGCTGGTCTTGCAGAGAACTTTTGAAATTTCCTATCACTTAGACTATCGAACTATGATTTATTTTATTTGTATGTTATCTTCTTTATAGACCTGTAATATAAGATTAGGTGTTGTAAATGCAGCCTATTGCTCCCATATGACTATTTATCACTACCATGCTTTGTCTTTCTTTCTCAGTTACTCTGTCTCAATGGAGCCTACAGAGAGTATTTCCCCTCTGTTCTATCATCTCTAGCCACTTAGGGCTTAAATAAATTTTATAGCAAGTTTGCCTGTTTTTCTTTTTCTTTTTGACTTTCCTGAAATGTTCTTGTGTTTTTTTTCCAAATGTTTGAAAATTCTGAATATTATCTTGTTTGTCTTAGAGGGTAACTTTAATTTCTCATCAATTTTGATATATTCATCACTATATAAACTCTCTTCTGAATAAGAATGATTACTTAACCTCCCTTTATCCCCTCTGCAACTTCAACGTCTTATTTTGCATCATTAATTAATCATTATTTATTATAAAGCTCTGTGCCAAGCTTCACAATCAGCAAACCAGAAGAGGCCTCTGCCTTTATCTCATTCAGATTCTAATATAAAAGAGAGACGATTTACATGTATTAAAATAAATAAAGCACTGCAAATAATTATATCTAAAGAAGGGAATAAATAATGAAGTGTGATAAAGTAAGTAGGGTAGCCAAATTTAGATAAGTTTTCATAAATTTATTTATTGAAATGTGTTAAAATTAATCTTTAGCACATTGAATACCACTGGAATATTAATTCTATTCTTAACTCTTGTTCTAAGTATGTCATAAATCTGAGTTAGAGAAATACATTTTAATCCTACTTTTATTACATTTATTTTGGTTCCACCTGGTATCAGCTTAATTTGGATGATAGACACCATTACTGAAAATATATATTAACTCCCAAGGTTTGTTAACTGAATTTAGCCCGAGGGATTGCAACCCTAAGTACTACGTTACAGAACAGTTCACCTTGGGCATCTTCTGTCATATCAATGAACAATTCCTGAATGCAGAAAAAATGGCTGTCTCTGCACTGGTAGGCACATTCCCTCTGGATGTCTGCTGTCAGCTGAGGCTCTCCCGTGTGTGTCCCAGCTGGGATGTGTGTACTGACTACAATGACCTTTGGCAGCAACACATGCTGAGGCCTAACTGTTTTGGAGAAACTAGGTTTAAATGGCTATCTCGCTCCTTTGGGCCCAGCAGGAAATAGCAGCACTATCTCTTCAGCTTTAACCAAAGATCAGTACTACAGCCCTGTGTCAGATAATGATTGAAATACACAAAAGCTCTCCTCAAATTACAATATCAAATCACCTGTGTCTACTATAATTAATAATCAATATAAGTGGTGAAGGGAAACTAGCATGAAGATCCCTAATCTGAAGATATTTCCAAGAGATTTTTTTTTATTTCTCATAGGATAGGAATCATTGCCTTCTTTTTTTTTGAAATGCAACAACTTGTAGCATAATATGGAAAGAGCTAGCCTGGGAATTAAGGAACACGGTTCAGATCATTAGTCTGCTACTTCGTAGCTGTGTAATAACGGGCAATTGACCTGAAGCTGCATGTTCATTTGTAAAGTGTGGCTAAGAGTATCTGCATTATAGGAATTTTTTTAAGATTTAATATTATAACAAATACGTGGGCATTCACCATGAGATTTCGCACATGAAAGGTGTTTAGGGCATTTTAGTTGCCTTCTCTTTTGGATCTCTCATTAAACAGCTGTATCACTTCGGATGAAAGATTTGGAACTGGTCTCTCCATTTTGCTCTTAATTCCTTCCAATTCACTTGTTATGAAGAAAACAGGATAGTTTTGTTTTGTTTTGTTTTGTTTTTTGAAAACAATAAAAACACTTAAAATGCCCCCAATGATTTTCTGTCGTATTGGAGATAAACATAAACTAGAATATCCTTGACACTGCTTTTAGGCTATGTGCAACCTGGTCCCTATCTACTTTTCTGTGTTTATCTTGAGGCATTCTCCCCTTTGATTAATTGCTCTCTTTCAAATAGACTGGCCTTATTTTAGTTCACAAAGGGGCAGAGCTCTTCCCCATCTAAGAACATTCACACTTGCTGCTCCCTCTGCTTGAAACACTCTTTCTCCTACTTTTTGCCCACTCATCCTTCAAGTCTAGTTTAAACGCTACTTCCTCATTGAAGGGATCCCTGAACGACCAATTTAAACTAGATATACCCTGTTATTCACCTTTATGGTGTGCTGCACAGGGTTAATTCAGCAAGCCAGGGTGCTAAAATCCTGCACATTTCAAAGAAAGGCCTGTCTTTAGGACTATCTCCTACAAGATAAATACTGAGACTTTTAGAATATTCTGCCTGATAGGAGATTTTTGTAAGCCTAAGGCTGTGGGCATACACAGTGCCATTTTGGTAACATGGCTTACCCTAACAATGTGATTTATGATAAATGACTGCTTTTGCTATGGGGAGCTAGAATCTGAGTAGTGGATGTTAGTCATGCAGGAGCTAAATACCTGTGTGACTGGCTCCCAAATAAAACCCTGGACATCAAAGCTCAGTGAGCTTCTCTGGTTAGGAACACTGCAAATGTGTTGTCTCACATCATTGCTGGGGGAATTAAGCACATCTTCATGCAACTGCACTGGGAGGGGACTTCTGAAGCTTGTACCTGGTTTCTCCTGGACTTTGCCTCATCAGCTTTCTCACTTTGTTAATTTTAATCTCTGTGCTTTTTCTGTAATAAACTGTAGCTGTGAGTATAACTACTTTTCTGAGTCTCTGTTGAGATGAAGACTGTCAATATTGTGTTCCTATAGGATTTTTTTCTTCTGGATGAAGAAACTTACCTTTTGAGCAAACTTCTAGTGGGAGACATTTAATAACAACAACAACAACCAATGGTCAAGAGAATAAGAATAGCATGCAGTTGGGGCTGGCCTAGTGGCATAGTGGTTAAGTTCATGTGCTCCACTTTGGCAGCCTGGGGTTACACAGGTTCAGATCCTGGGCATGGACCTAGCACTGCTCGTCAAGCCACGCTGTGGTGGCATCCCACATAAAATAGAGGAAGATTGACACAGATGTTAGCTCAGCGACAATCTTTGTCAAGAAAAATGAGGAAGATTGGCAACAAATGTTAGCTCAAGGCCAATTTTCTTCAAAAAAAGAAAGAAAGAAAGAAAAAGAATAGCATACAGTAAATATTAGTTGGCCATACAGATCAGTGGACATATGTAAAAGAAAATTATCCAGTTTATTTCACATTACACCAAATATCCCAAATTTATCAAAGACTACCTCATATTCACTATTTTATTTCATTTAAACTTCATTTCCATGTTTGTTTAGGAGTTATTCAAAAACTGTTGTTACTGAGGAAGCAGTCAGGTATTTAGCAATCACCAGGAAGCTTTGCTGAATCTTCTCCATATTGTAACACTGTGGGATTTTCATACTCAACTAATTGCGCTGTGCATTTGATGATTCAACTGCCAGTTCCACTGATACAGCTGAACACTTTGACATTGCAATTGCTGAGTTTTAAACTGCACTACAGGTTGTGAAGCTCGATGCTCTGATTAGGTTGCCTGCTTTAATAATTGAGTTCTAAATGTGGCACAATTCATTAATCATGCTTTAGTAATTATTGGCAAAAATTTAATATTTAACTTCGGATTTTTTCATTTCCTAATCCCATTGTCTCACATTTTAAAATCAATTAATATCTGTTTTAGAGGTAATTTTAAGTGTCAAATTCATGGTATGTCATATTAATTACTTTGTAAAATATAATTATTTTATAATTATAGATATAATATATAGTACAAATAAAATTATTTTGTAAAATAAAAATAAAATTATTTTGTCATAAAATAAACAGAAATTTGTTTACATATATCTGCATGATCTTTTAAATCTTCTATTTTCTTACCCCCAAAATATATTTCTATAATTCTTAACATGTCATATAATGCATCTTGCCTATGAAGATTAAATAGAAAACTCATATACATACACACGCACATATACATGTTTATGTATATGTATTTATACACGCACAATGTGTGCATATGAATGCATATATATAAAATATTGATTTGTGATATATACTTATTTATGATATTGGCCAATATTATAGCAAAGTGTTTCTCTAAAGAAAAAGTAAATAAATCTGACCCATCCAATATTATACTTAATTTTCTTAGATATAACTTATCTTTCTCATAAAAATTCTTAAAGTATAAAATTTCAGTTGCGCTTATTGAAAAAGTTCTAGAGATCTGCTGGACAACATTATGCTTATAGTTAACAATACTGTACTGAACTCTTAAAAATTTAAGAGGGTAGATCTCACACTATATTTTTTTTGCCACAATAAATTACATGACATTAAAGATAAACATGAAGAATAAACACCATCTAATATAGCCATTTTACAGTGGCATTTGTAAGACTCTCAGTCACTCACTCAGGTAACAATTTTGGGCATTTACTCTGTACCAGAGATGCTCAGACTGGCAAGAGTTACAAATAGAAGAACAATCCCGAGAAAGTTTCATTAATGCCGTGATGGGATAAGCACCCAGTGCTCCAGGAGCAGGGATGCAATGCAGGTTGAGAATTGATCAGGAAAATCCTTCCAGGGGTAAGGGGCCTAAACGGAAAGAATGATTGGAGTTTGCAAGGCATAAGGGAGAGAGAACCTTCCAAGACAAAGAAACAGACTGTGAAAAGGCATTAATGCCAAGGATCATGGCAAATATGGGAACATCAGGCTGCAGGCAAAACGTTTCTCTCCTATTCTTAAATATGCAGTGTTTCCTAGAGGATGTGGTAAGTTCCATTCCTCATTCTTAATAGCTATTTCCTCACTAAAAACATGTTTTATATTATGGTGTAAATCAGTTGACTAGTAAATATATTCAAGATAGCTTAAAATAATAGAGTGATTTATGATTTTCAAAAAGCCTAGATGTGTTCTATTTCCTACCCCTGGCAGAAGTTAGGAGTCCAAGCTCTACTACTTACTTGGTGTGTAACCTTCAGGGACTTTATTCACACATCTCTGAGTATGTCTACTTATCTATGAAATAATGGTAGCCACTGAAAGAATTAAAGGGAAACATATTTTTAGTCAGTTGGCACATAGTAGAGACCCAATTAATTGTATTCTCATCCCTCCAAGTTACATGTTCACAGAAATTATATTAATTAGAATCTCAATTAAATTGTGCAATATGGGGGCCAGCCCAATGGCATAGTGATTAAGTTCGGCACGCTCCACAGATTCACAGTTTCGAATCCTGGGCGTGGAGCTACACCACTTGTCAGCCATGCTGTGGTGGCAACCCACATACGAAAAACAAATGTTAGCTCAGGGCTAAACTTCCTCAAGCAGAAAAAAAACCCAGAAGATTGGCAACAGATGTTAGCTCAGGGCAAAGCTTTTTCAGCAAAAAAACCCCAAAATTGTGCCATACAAAAGATATAAAGTAGTCAACCTATATCTCTATTATATCAATATTAATCATGAAAAGAAGACATATTGCTAATGATGTTTTCTCTTTTTTTTTCTTGTCTTATCTTAAGCAGTGAGGCACTTATCACAAAGTAAAAACACTAGATAATAAAAGCAACAGTTTTATTTTAAAATGACTGATAATATCACTCAAAAAGTCAACAGAGCAATCTTTCATTTTAATAACAGATTAAGAGAACAGTTACATGGACTCTCATCAAATCTTCATGGCTAGGTTAATTTTATCTCATGGGTTTTTATCTCTCTAATAGAAGTAACTACTTAGACGATTTTTTGTACTTAACAACATATACACTTGCACAATATTCAGGGCAATCAGTGTATATGCAAATTCAACTACTAATATATTCATTTCAATCAGTAGAGTATGCAGAAACCTAACAGTTGAAGTATTCAGCTTAGGTAGTAAACAGTATGCAGCTGGTTCTGTAAAAGTAAAATATGACTATGACATAAAGGGAATTTACAAAATGTTTAAATCTCAAAACTGCTGTCCAAATTTTCATCAACTGTATTGTTTGATAAATATGTTAATCAGTAGCAAATTAAAGCAATTAACAGTTTGTTGGGTTTTACTACTTTCAGTTTCATTGACATCTCCTTTGTCATGTGAAGCTATGTATATTTGTAAAATCAAAGACCAAAAGTAGAAAAAAAGAAAAGAAAAATGAGAATAAAACACTAAAAAATGTTAAATTTCAGGATATATCTGTTCTACATGTATAATCTTTTTGGGCACCAAAACTAATGGCATCTGCCTGTGAATAACTGTCATAAAACAACTACTGGCTTTTCATAGTTCCCCTTCTCTGAGTAAAGCCATGCAAATTTTGTTTTTTACTGTCCAGCATGTAAAATGAGTCAGTTTAATGTTTTCAGTGTTCACAAGATTTGAAATTAGATCATTTATTTAACTCAAGCTTATAGAAATTATAAGTCTAGAAATTGAATCTGTGACATACAAAGAAGCTTAACAGACAATATGCTGTCATAGAGGGAAAAATCCTTTTAACCTGGTATATTTAGATGAGAAAACTATTAACTACTCCTTTTGGCTCAAATACTTTCTTTGATTAAAAGATTTCATTGTTCTGGGGGCCAGCCCTGTGGCTAAGTGGTTGAGTTCAAGCCATCAGCATTGGCGGCCTGAGGTTTCACCAGTTCCGATACTGGTCGCAGACCTAGCACTGCTCATCAAACCATGCTGAGGTGGCGTCCCGCATAGCACGACCAGAAGGACCTACAACTGGAATATATAGCTATGTACCAGAGGCCTTTGGTGAGAAGAAGGAAAAAAAAAAATCTTTGGCAACAGAAGTTAGCTCAGGGCCAATCTTTAAAAATAAAGTCATTAAAAAAAGTTTTCATTGTTGTTTTCTTTTTTGTTTTGTAAATACAGATGTCTGCTTGACTTTATCTATCATTTTATAATAATTTATGAAATATCTGCACATCAATCCAGTTGAATGTTTTCCATTTCTTTTTTCCTTAGTCATTTAAGCAGTTATAAAACATTATCTATCTCTTGGAAAGCTTAACTGTGATAGATGAATACCGTGGCCTGTCTACCACACCCACATGCCAACCTCCTAGTGTGAAGAAAGTAGGAAGGTAAAAACTGTGTTTCATGCTTTCTTTGCAATCGGGGCTGTGGCTGTTTAGGAGGATGAGCTGTTTAGGTTTTTTCAATCAGATGCATAAAACTTGGATTCATTATTGGTTACGCACTGAGAAGCACAGGGAGAGAAAATTTGCTGTTATGGATTACGGCAGAGGTGATGTTGTTTAGAAGCCAGGCACTATGGAAGCAGCTTCTTGATTTTTGAAGAGACGCAAGGTTTGGAAGCTGTGTTTATAGCGGCAGATTTTAAAATTCTGCCTGATTTTGGCAAAGGCAGCAACTCCTTCTATGGCCAAGTCCTGTGGGTGGTTTGGGGGTTTGTTCTTGAAGCCTCTGACTATTGTCTGCTGATTCAGCCCTTCAGGTCATCCTGAGAGTGAGCTTCAACGATGAATTCCCTTTTATTTAAACTAGCCTGCGTAAATTTGGCTATATCTTAAATCAAGAATACTGATAAAGACTGTAATTACTGGATGGCATCACTTGGCCCACTAATCTTGCTGGTCAAAGTGTGGCCCTGTACCAGCATACAGCTCTGAGCTGGGAGTTTGTTAGAAATGCCAGATCTCAGGCCCCACACCAGACCTTCTGATCAGAACCTGCACTTTAATAAGCTCCCCAGATGATCTGTACGCACATTAAAGTCATAACCTAAACAGTAAATGAAGAAAAAATAAAAACAAAAAGCAAAAACAAAAACAAAAAGAATGTTTTGGCTTGGTGGAGGTAAGCAGGTGGGTGACAAGGGCACAGATATTGATGGCTAGAAAATGTCCAATACACGGCATGGGGTGGCAAAATAGTCAACTTGTTTCCTGCTGTAATTTGGAAGGCAGACCATGTGCTCAGGCTGTTAGGGAAATTGAAGGAAAAATTAACAATATTGGCAGGTTTAGACTGTTTCCTGTGGCTTTCAGAAACATCTCAAAGAAAGAGATATTTCAAAAAAACCAGAGGTATTTTTGTCTTCAGCAGAGATGGAAAAGTACATAGCTACAAAAGTCTTGAGGACTGCAACCTAAGCTGCCTAAAACTTACATGATTTGGAGCATTTTAAGGATTAAAAGCCAGTTGCGGCTGTATTCCAAAGTATGGAAGCAGTAATGAAAGTGGCTGCAGGACTGCACTGAAGTAGAAGTTAAGGCTGTAGGCACGGTTTTATTTTGCTTTTGGGTTTGTGCTTGCTTCTTTTAAATGTTTGCTGGAAGACAGTGGGATCTAGCCCGCAGACGAAGTCAGACTAAGTGTGCTGTCTTCCCTCCCAGGCCATCCGAGAGCTGCCCTTCACTTAAAGAGAGAGGAGGTGGGCAGAGCACAGGGACAGCATTTAAAAAAACAAGTGTTCAAGCTTCAAGTCTTTGGTTGTGGTGATTTTCCCATGGAATTGATCGAACCTGATAGAAAGGAACTCTTTTGTACTTTTTGAGGTAATGAGGTAACTATATTGCCAAAGGAACTTATGTGGGTTTTGCACAACTCACAAAGCAGTCTCCAGACTACCCAAAGTCCTTCCTGGAGAGCTTCATCAGAGAGTGTGAGACAGGCTAAGTCCCTCACTCTGCTGATACGTTCCTGCTAGAAAGATCACATCACTGCTAGAACCACTGACCAGTGATTTTCCAATTCTTTGTTTCCAAATGAAAGTCCCACTTTGGATCTTTTCCCCTCGTTAGCCAGAAGTTACTTACATGGCCACTTCTACCACAAAGAAGGCTGGCTGCTTCTTGCCCCCTCTTCTGCCGCTACTGCTTGCTTAAGAAAATGCTTCCCTGGATTAAATTAGGTTCTAGTAGCCTGTCGATTTGTTTTCCTCTTTATTAAAATGTCCTCTCAATATCTTTTAGTAAAAAACAGTTATTTTTTGCTCTTGTCTCCTTTTCTTCTCTAACACATTTACATAAAAATGTGTCCTAGACTGGCTCTACGCTTCCGTTACTACTTTTCCATCAGTTGTAGTCCTGCTTTTCCCTAATAATTGTGTAAGAAACACTCCCTCAGAATTACTAGTAATAATTTCCAAAACAGATGGCCCTCATCCTGACTTCTCTTTAGACTTGCTGGCACGTTGGCCACATGGTCCTTGGCACCATCTCTTTTCTCGTCTTTGTTGACATTATACCCTTGTTTCATTCCTCCACTTAACTGAAAGCTATTTTTTTCCTTCTTTGAGTTTTACCCTCATCTTTGCTCCAAATTGAGATACTCCTCCAAATTTATCAGTCCTCTTTTTCTTCCCTTGTAATGTTTCCTTATAAGGACATGCATGTTTCAAGAAATATTAATTTATTAGATACACCTAGAAATATGTTAGATATAGACTCATAGTCATATATGTGCTAATATTTTTTAGGTTAAATAGAGGCTCAAATATGTAATATATAATCATAATATCACAATTCTATTGCTGTTACTATATAGTAACTATAATGGATGTGTTTAAAATATATAGTCAGTCTAGAGAAATGTATGGCTGACTTTGCTTGAGAGAGTCAGAGATGGTTTCAAGAAAAGAAACTTCAAGGTAATGAAACAAATTAAAGCAAAACAGAATTTATTAGGCTTGTTGGACAAGGGATTTAAATTTAAAATTTTACAATGTAAGGGAGAGGAGAAGCTCACTTCTTGATTGGTCTTCCAGATTGATTCAAAGGCTTGAAAATTTCAAATATTATTTCAAACCTCTTATTTCAAAGTTGCCCTATAACCACAGTTTCTATTGCACTATGATTGCTCCATATTCACAAGCACACACACAGAACTATGTCTGTAGAGTTCCATGAAAATTGGAGAGATATCAGGCAAGTTTCCCAATATCTCTTGGAATACCAATTTTTCTATAGCTTTCCACCTCCTTCCACTTCAAACCTGGGGAATACAGAGAGTGGAGTTCCAAACCAATATCTGATTTCTCGTGTTCTCTTTCCCAAGCTTCTCTGCTCAGTCCAAGCAATGCTCTCTCTCTCTCTCTTTTTTTTTTTTTTTACAATTTTCCCTCCTGCCGACAATGCATAAAAACTGTTACTATATGCACAATTCAAAGTGTCCCTACCCATTTTTTAAAAAATTGTTAAATGTAGCTTTAAATACAATGTATCTTGAATCCACCATTAACTTACCCTTGATATTGCAGCATTAAGTTTTTAGAGCTCCATGACATTTTTTTTTCATCCCTAGAGCTTAGCTCTTGTAAATCAGAAACACTTTGAATTCCAGACGCTTAGGTCTGTAATGGACTTAAGATCTATATTTTAGAACTCAAAATAAAAGTGTAGCCTGTGTTACTTTCTCATTGAAATAATAAGCATGTTTGAGTCAATGGGAGGAGAGCTATAGTATTACTTGTATAAATCATCCTATATAAAAATATATCAATTGAGACTGGTCTGGTGGCGTAGTGGTTAAGTTCGCCCACTCTGCTTTGGCAGCCTGGGGTTCGCAGGTTTGGATCCTGGGCTCTGACATAGCACCTGTCATCAAGCCACACTGTGGTGGCATCCCACATAAAAAAATAGAAGAATATTGGCACAGGTATTAGCTCAGCGACAATCTTCCTCAAGCAAAAAGAGGAAGATTGGCAATAGGTGTTAGCTCAGGGCCAATCTTCCTCACATACACACACACACAAAATCAATTAATATGTCAAAATATGGAATTCCACACGGAATTTCAGCTACTTACATGATACTTACATGTGTATTTCACCTGTAGACTCAAGTGACCCAGAAGTGGATTATATCTTTTGGTCCCTTATTTCCCTATCAACGTTTTCCATTATAGAGAGTCATAGAGAAAAAAAACACACAAGAAAACAGACAAACACATAGAAAACTTTATTGCTGTTAGCAAAAGTAGGAGTATGACAGACCAATATTTTGCAGAGATAATATATGTTGTAGGCACTTAATTTGGTCAGCAGAAAAGGAGACCTTAAACAGTCAAGTAAGGAGTGTGGGGGTGGAGGGCAGAGAGCACTCGGTTATCAGAAATAGCCTGAAGATAGCATGTTTAGGCAAAGTACAGTGGTTATAGGGTTTATCAAAGAGACAGGATAAAGAGGCTTAACACTTGCTGTACTTTGTGAAGAAGGGTTGTGGAAAGGTGTCAACATTTATGCTATAGTATTTCAGCTTTTTATCACCTTGTCTAGGCCAGTATTTATTAAACTACTTATCTTGTAATTTTCAGACAAAGGGTTTCAGGTTTCTCATAAATGTTTTCATTCCAATTTAAATATCTTTTGCCTTAAAATCTGCAATAAATACTATCAAGAATACATGATATAAAACTTAACTGTCGCTTACCTTGTTTTCTTTGGTGGAGCTTCAGTACAATGTCTTTTATAACTTCTGTTTAATTAAAGGAAGTGGGTATATGATGCCACTTATCCAAGTCCTGTATTTGCAAGTTGTGCTGTTAAACGTGCTGGATTCAAACTGATTATCTCTGACCTCACTTTTTCATTTTCTACTTGACATGAGCATCCTGTTGAAACTACAACTTAAAATACTAAAATCTCAGTTTTCCATTCTATCTCAACTCATCGTTCTTCTTATATGTCTGGTTTTAATAAGTAGCATTATCTATCTCTCTCTGAGTTAACACTGTGTTGGACATTTTAGATGGTCAATAATTAATTGTTGGACTGGTTTAAAATAATTGTGTCTTCATTCTTGTTCATTTTTCATATTCAATGTATGTTCAAAACTTATCAATTCAGCTCCAATAATTTTCTACAATTGTCCTGCTTATACTATTCTCACTATGCTGCTTAAATCCTAATGATCCTTGCCTAGTCTACTGCAATAGCTCCTAATAGATCACTGAACTTCCTATTTTTCTTTCCATTTTTCTCTACTCAGCACTATGAGGTTGTTTAATTCCAAAGTAAAAATACTGTTGATGGCTTCTAAACATGGTCAAAATTAAGTCCAAACTCCTCAGCCTACAATGCAAGATTTTCCAAACTTAACTCCCAGAACTTTTTGAACTTATCTCCTACTCCACTGCATTGGAAAACTATCTAGTCTTACTAGATATTTTTCATTCCCTATTGACTCCTTATTTTTTTTGCCTGGTTCTGATTTTTTTTATTTATCCTTAGATCAATATTATTTTCCTTATGTCTCCAACTGGCTAACCTGTTTTTTCAAGACAATGTACATAGCAATATCAACAAATCTGCTTTCACTTCCATCTGTCTCTTTGCCATATAATTGATATTTATCATTTTTATTACTGATAATTTTATTCATCTATCCATCTATCTATACCAACCTTGTTTTATGTTATGCTATATTTCAGTTTGTTATGGACGTATATGTATCCTACCTATATCATAAGATTCTTAAAGAAAGGATCCAAGACACGTTCATTGTGGTGTCTCCCCTAAACATATAAACATAATTTTACAATGAAATTGCATGTACAAATTTTCCAAAGAAATAGAGATAATTCTGATAAATTTTCCCATAGAAAGAATAAATAAAATTAAGCTGACCTTAAATGAAGACATTTTCTTTCATTCATTTAGGAACATCTAATTAATTATGGTCAGGAAAAGAAATTCTCATTTTAAGAAATGTACAATTGATTGTGCCAGGACCGATATTAAAATAAATATTTTATAAAGAATGTTAGAAAATTTACAAGACAAATAGGAATGAGTAATTACCTCCTCTTGAGGTCAAAGATGAGGCAAAGCACATTTCACAGATGATAGAACACTTGAGCTGAGTGTTGAAATTTAAGTAGACATGTGCAAGTAGAAAGCATGGGGCAATCACACTCTGGGTAGTTGGAACAGCATGAACAAAGACTTCAAGTCATGAAACTATATCATGAGCTAAGTAGGCAGTGAGACTGGATCATGTAGGTGTGGGCATCAAGACATGGGCAAGAGTGATGTGTTGGGATTAGAAATGGTGGAATTTGAATACCACATTAAAGTATTTTGATTTTATCCTCAAGGAAATAGGGATAAACATATGATTTTAAGAAATGAAGTACTAATTTTTTGTAAAGATTATTTTAATGTAAGTATGAAGCATGGAGTGAAGTTGTGTCTTATTGGATGAAGAGAAAGCAATTGGAAGATAATAGTAATCAAATAAACAAGACATAAGGACCCTATTCTAGCCCCAAAACATCAGGTGTAAAAAGAAGGGGACATGTTCTAGAATGCCTAAGAAGGTAAAATATCATGACTTGTTCATAAAGTGGATTTGAGAGTACAGAGAAAAGCAGGTATCTAGGATGCCTCAGGTTTCTGGTTGATAATTGGGTGTGTAGTAGTGTCTTTTATTGAGGCAACTTACTTTCACATGACTCCTACTTCACATCTGTAGTATGTGGGAAACAAATGTGATAAAATTGTTAAGAGAATTGTACACACATGCTAGAGTGCCTGGCAAATAGTAGGTACTTCACATGTGATAGGAAATGAGGAAAATAGTATCATCACTTTAATGGGATATGCATGGCATTTTAAGATACTTATTTAGATTTAGAACCAATTTCTGCGTTAGGTGGCATTTTGTAGCCTAGAGCAGATATACCTTCAGAATATGGAAGTATTAACTTTACTGTTGTATATCCAAAGGTGACCAATGCCCTAGCAGTTGTGAACATGAATGCAATAAAAATATGACTAAGTCATGAGAAGTGCCCCTAAAATACTTTACCATTCTGTACAGGGAAAATAGACCTGACATCAGCATCTTTTATTTAAACCTGTTTGAAAGGAAAACAAGCAGATTACTATCCACCACTTTTCTCATGATTTATTTCTGGGTTATCCAAATCTTCCCAAATTTTCCATTGCGTCTCTTTGTTAATTCCAATAAATGATTCTCTCAATTTGCCTTCCAAATCAAAGTTACTCGGGCAGTTGTGTTATACTTGTTTTTCAGATACATCTAAAGTGTTAAAGTGTTAAAAATGTACTGGGAAATTATATTAGAGAAATGTATGTCCTTTTCAAAGCAATGTGATACAGACTATATATATACATACACATAAACACTTTCTGTATAAAGTTCCTATTTAAAGCCAAGATGTTAAATGCCAGTGGTAAATTAAAAAAAGAAGAGTATCATGTTTATTTTTCCAAAGAGCTATATTTTCATAGGTCAGATAGATTCAAGAAAGGTACAGTTCAAGAATGTGAGAGAAAGAACTCTCATTCAGGAGTTTTAGTTTTGGATGAATGAACTTTCCATAGTGTTTTAGCACTATCCTAGCACCAGACAATTATTGTAAGTTATCTTTCCTCTTTTCTCATCTCTACCGAAGGAGCTTGCATTCTCTTTAATGGCTTTTCTATTTGCAGATGGCTCACAAATCTGTTTCCAGGTCAGACTGCTCCCCTGGCTACAGACATACAGCCCATTGTAACCAGCTATTTCCACATGTGTATGCGCAGGCACATGTTTGTCCTCTGACCTGTTTCCCCTAAATCACTGAGGTGCTGTGTGATGCAACCTACTTCACCCATCAGCACCAGAAACTTGGTATCCATCTTAGAAACTCCTCCTCCCTATAACACAACCATCAATTGGTGACCAAGTACTTTTGACTCTGCTTGCATACCATTTTAAAAATATTTTCCATCCTTTCTATTACCACTTTCAGTGGGAAATTCCAGGTCCTTATCTTTTACTCAGCCAAACTTTTCCTCTGCAGCTGTTATTAATCTTCTACCATTTACCTCTCTGGAAATGTATCTTCTACATTGAAGAAAAGATTTTCTTTTTGAGGAAGATTAGCCCTGAGCTAACATCTGCCACCAATCCTCCTCTTTTTGCTGGAGAAGACTGGCCCTGAGCTAGCATCCATGCCCATCTTCCCCTACTTTATATGTGGGACCCCTGCATGGCTTGACAAGTGGTGCGTAGGTCTGCACCCAGGATCCCAACTGAAAACCCCAGGCCGCCACAGTGGAACATGTGAATTTAACCTCTGCACCATTTGGCTGACCTTGAATTCGAGAATTTTTGAAAACATAGATATCGATTATATAATCTGCTACTCAAAAATACATCAATGGCACATAAATACCTATAAGGATAGTGTTTTCAGTATGCCCTATAGGGATTCCCTTGATCTACTCTTGCCTGTGTCTACAGTTTCATGTCTTGTCAAATGTCCATCCTATTTTGCTATTCCAAACTATGTAAAGTTCTCCAGTCACTCGAGATTCTGTCAAACCCCGTGATTCTTCTTACCTTTAAAATATTCCTGGTATCCTAACTCCTAACCCAGGCCCCTTCAGCAGAACTTCCTATTTTCTTACCTGCATCTCTCATATATCCCCCACATCCTTTTCCATAACATCCTGTTGTACTGTTATTTGCTGGTATACTTCTCTTGCCCTGCCAGATTGTATACCTTTCTGCTAATATGTTGATAAATGAACTCAGGTTCCAGCATCGACTGGTAATAATGATTATAGCAGTCAATACCACTTAAAGAGTACCTACAATGCATCAGGAAATGTTGAGGAACTGTGACTATATTAATTCACGGCTCTGTTACACATAATTTATGAGATAAGAAGAGGTTAACTAAACTGATTAAGCTCTTTTCTTGCATGAGTATCTGTGCCAGAATTTGAACTGAGGCATACCACCTCCAGAACCTGTAACTATGTCTCTTCCTAAGATCTAACTCAATTATTTTTGACTAGATGACTGAAATATCCAAACACTCTTGGTTTTGTGCAAGAGTTGATGGTTTTTATTTTTACTTAAGGTACATTTAGAAAGCAGTGAAGTGTCAGAAGTTCTAGTTATTGTGATGATTTAATATTATTGTGCAGCTTAATTTCTATGAATTCCTTAGAACACTGCTTAGTACATAGTATTACTAAGTAATTAGTAAATGTCTTCTGCAATCGCATCTACCATTTTTTGAGACCTTCCCATAAGCTGGGTACTTTAATAATCACTTTACATAGATTGTATATTTTCATCCTTTTAGCAACTTTGAAAGGTTGCCATTATTTTCTCCTGTTCATTAGAGAGGAGACAGAAGATTAGAATTTAAGTAATCATCAAATGTCACGCACATAGTAAGTATTCGAAGCGATATTTGAATACAGGTTTATCAGTCTCTAAAATCCATGTTTCCTATAGCTCAGATGATCCACTAAGGAAATGTATGTAAAATTCTGACCAAATGGTAATATGGTATATATGATATACATATATATGATATATATAGGATTCTTATTTAAAATTTCACATCATGTCCTTCGCTATCTCATTCAACTTGGGGACAAATTCTATAATTTTACCTATTGTCTACTGTTTTATATGCTTCAAGGCAAATATTTGTCAAATATGCTAACTATCATGATATAGTTAATATCATCTTTCCCTTTAAAATAATTAATTTTTCTCTTCTTCATGTGTGAAAATGACTACTAAGGTACCTTGAAAGGTTCCACGTAGAAAAAGTAACTTGAAAAATATTCAATTTGAGAGAGTGAGACCTCTTTGCATGATCTGATTTTTCTGTTAACTATATTATCTTTGAAATATTATTTTAAAACTCTGAAGAGCTTATTAAATTGAACACATAGAACTCCAGTTTCTATTTCTAAACTTAGATACCCCTCAACTGCTGTCATCACGCTGTTAATTGAATGTTTGTGTGAAGATGATAGCATTTTCAACAGCAAGAGCAAAAACATTGTTCTCAGCTCTTTGAGTTTGGTCTCTTCTTTTTGTGGATGTATCTAAAGCTGGTTATAACTTTGTTTCTCAGTCTCTACTTAATCGTGGCTTTTGGCTTTCCACCTGACAACTTCACTTTGGTGTGTCACCACTTGTCACTCTGCTTTAGTATGTTTTTCCTCAATAACTTCAAACACTGTATCCGTCTCTCTAGAATCATGAATAAGAGAATGTTTTTAAAATATGGTTATAAAGACAAATGAACAGGGCAAATTAACTCTGAAGAATGGGATCCTCTTGATGTATATTCATCATATCAAAAAGCTGATGCCATGCCAGAAAATAACCACAGTGTTAGAGGGAGAGTCAGTCTATAAGAAGCGAAAAGGCTCAAGTGAAAATAATAGGATAGAGAAGTCTGGGAAGATGTCAGAGTAGGAAGCAGCAAGAATACTGCTCTCCACCTAGATGACAATATGTCTGATGTAACTATTTTGGAACTCTGGAGACTTTTAACAGCGTGCAACTTCCAGGGGGAAGGTTTGGACACAAATTGCAGTTCATTTCAGTCAATTTTGTGACTGATCCCTTCAAAACACCCTGGACAGCAAGGCTCAGGTAGCTTACCTGGTTGTCATTGCTTCATACATTTTGCCATGTGTAGTTAGCAGAAAAATTGGGCATGTCTGTGTGACTCACTGGGAGCGGACAGTAAGAAGCTTGCAGCTCATGTACCTCTTCCTTTTGCTGATTTTAATTCATATCCTTTCACTGTATTAAACCATAACCATGACAATAACGGCTTTTTCAAGTCTCATGATTTCAGGTGATTCATTGAACCTACAGGTGATCTGAGGGACTCCTAAGACAGCAGGATTTGCATACTGATAGATTCTTTTTCTCTGTCACTATTAAAGTCACATAAGCTCCCCACTCAGTTTTAAATGCATAATTTATCTTCGCATGATTTCTCTCCTCTCTTTTACTTTCTGCTTTTTTAAGTCCATGTGATTCGTGAATCTAGAAAATTCTGACTGGACTAATGTTTTTCTCTTCTCCTCAATGTAGCAATGTAGGTGAGCTGATTTGGTCCTGCCTCATCACACTGGTAAGTTTTTGTTCTTTGACAAACTTATCCCTTAGGACTACATTTTGTATTTGTGTGTAGATGAAAGGCTTCCCTTAAGCTTGAAGCTTAAACTGCACATCCCAATCAGGCTTTTACCAGAGCTATGTACTGGAAGGTAAAAATTCCCTGGAGAAGGACTAGAAAAGGGGTATTTTGATTCCATTCTACTATTTTCCCTCATATATATAGCTCATTAGCAGCTCCAAGAAGAGCAAGACTAATTTTCAGGGGAATATTTTGTCCCGCGTTTCCTAAATACTATATCTTCAAATATTACCAAGCCCCAAGTTCTTTTCTAAATGACAAGGCTTTCAAAAATGCCTTAAGTCTTGCAAAGTGGAAGAATTGTGCTAATTAGTTGTAGCAGATATGTCAAATAGGGAAAGCACTCAGTACTTCCTTTTTAATTTATTGGCCATGAGAACAAGTGAATTGGGTGATCCTGGTCTTCTCTCCTCTTGAGCTAGTGACTGCATGTGTCATTAGACAATTAACCTCTTTGTACTTCAATGTTTCCATCTGCTTGGTAGTATGTCGACCTTGGAGAAATGTTATGACAAATAGTGCTATATTTTAGAAAATTATTCCTCAAAGTTTGAACTTAATTGTTACTCCTTATTCTGATGATAAATTTCCTTAAAAGAAATAGGTAATGAAACCCAGAAGCAACAGGTATTGGTATTTTGTGGGGGCTGTTTCAGTGTTGTTCTCTAGGTCGTTATTTTGAATCACAGGCCCAATGTCACATTTGTAGCAACAAATGTAGTAGTTCATAAGAGGCAGTACCTGCGTGACTGTGCTGATGCCATCCTCTCTCTGGAATGCACTTGTCTCACAGCAATGCACCACATTAATCCAAGTTTTCTTAACAAGAAGAAATTATCTCTCGGATAGCAACTAGACTCGGTGGTGAACACAATGCAGTCTGCACAGAATTTGAAATATAATGATGTACAGCTGAGATTTATATAATGTTATACAACAATCTTATCTCAATAAAAAAAATTATCTCCAGGAAAGTGAGGTTAATGTCAATCTCAACAACTAAAGATTATTTCCTGTAAACTCTAACTCACAACAGTGCTAATATAAATCTCTTCTAAATTCACAAAACTCAATCAACTCTCTGTCCAAATTTGGAGAATTTATGGTGAGTTCATTATTAGCTCTTTTAGTGCCATTTTGATTAATCTATTCAGCTATTCACCAGGCAATTTTCCTAATTTTCAAATGTATGGTGGACAATTCAAATTTATAGAATGGATTCCGTTGTACTGCTAGGCCTGCTTAACATTCTCTTCTCAAAATCCAAAATTTTACCTTAATTAAACCCACCAAAGTAGAAAACGGCATGTCTTAATAAAGAATGATTCCTTCACACATTCATAGGATGTGAAGATACACACTCAAGCAAAGTAGAAATTTTATAATTATTTAAGTAAATAATATTATCAAATCAGAGAAATCTATTTCCTGTTTTAAACAGCTTTATTGAGGTATAATTGATTACAAAAAAACTGGACACATTTAATGTCTACAATTTGATGAGTTTGAAGATATGTATACACCCATGAAGCCATCATGACAATCAATGTAATAAACATGAAAAATTCCAAATGTTTCCTTTTACCCCTTTGTTTTTTCTGTTTTGTTTTTGTGGTAAGAACACTTAACAATTAAATTATTTTATCTATTATGCTTGTTTTAGCTATTTATATTAGACAGATTAATCTCTAGAACTTGAATGACACTTCAACTAAGAAATCAAAACCGTTATATATTGGCAGTCTATTGTGATGATGCCCACCTTGTTGTGGTTTTCATCATTAACATAGCAGTAGTTGTGAGCATTTATTCTGTGCTTAGTATAAGAACTTACTTTCCTAACAACAATGTATGAAGTAGTAACTCTGTTTATTCAGAGTTTACAGATGAGAAAACAGAGACCAAGAGCATAAAACTAGCAAGTGACAGAAATGGGATGCTTAGCTCGAGCCATTTGATTCCAGAGGTAGTTCTCTGAACCACTTCCCCACGCTTTCTTCCTATTTCTTGCCGGATCATATCCTCCTTCCTATTCATTACCAAAGGAATGATTGGCTTTCATAAGAATGGTATTAAAAATAGAAATGTTCAATGTATTTTTAGATTAAAACCATGTTCTATTCACTTTTATAAGACATTAATGCTACTATTCAATTTAGTTCATTAGCGTTCATTATTTTTATGCCTAATGAGGAATGAGTATCCAATACTGAGGACCAGCCATGCCTTGGGTCAAAGTTATCTGCAAAGTTATTAGTTATTCTTCTTCCTTGTCCTATTTATAATATTTTCCATTTTCTTCAGTAATACAATAAAATAGAATGGCAACAAATGCTGAAAATTGAATGTTCATTATGTTCTAGACACTGTTGCTTGCATTAATTTATTTAATGCCATTAACAGCTCTGCTGGTAGGTACTATTATTTGCCCCATTTCACAGATGAGAACAATGAAGAACAGACAGGTGAAACAAATTACCAAGGGTCATTCAGCTAACAAAACAAAGAAGAAAGGTTTGAATTCAGTAGACACGGCAGCAGAGTCGATCTTTTGTAGCTTTCTTAATGTTCATAAAGAAATATCAAGATTTATAGAAAAGTCAAGGAACTAAAAAAGAAATAATATGCCAAAAATGAATTTTAAAATATTTTATTTGAAAGAAAAATAGGATAATTATATAATTATCCTACTATATATCTTATTATATATAATTATGTTATATATTATATAATTATATAATAGGATATAATCTTTAAATTTTAAAGAAATACTTCTGATATCTTTGTGAAAATGTTTATTTTTGATTCACTTAATGCTTTATTTCCAAGTGATTAATTCTTTGGTCTAATAACTTGAAAAAATATTTAATTAAAAGATTTCTTTTCATGAAATAATATATATTTTACATGAATACAATTTTCAAAATACTTTGTTACAGATAATTTATTTTAAAATGCCTAAAATGCATGAAGAATTATCAAAATCTTTAAATTCAAAGCATCTGGGACCTTTTCAAGTGTCTTGAATTATTTCCCAAAAATTTAATTATAACTTCCAGTTAAGCACTGTATTTATGAGCATCAATTTTCCTAGTATTCTTACAATTCTTCAATTTTGTAATGGATATATTAAACTTTTATACTTAAATTTGGGAATAATGGAGCTAATTATCTAAAATTGACAATTGATTTATCAATTATATTCCCTCTGTGTATTTTATTTGATACCAACATGGAACAGAAGGAGAGTCTAAGCAATAAAAATATTTTAAAAGAGTTGGCATATTCTAGTTTAGTACTTACTGTCTCTCAGATAATAGGTTATGATTTAAAATTTTGATATCTCATTTGCATGATAAAGCAAGTGAAATATGTTCTTGTTAGTTTCTTCGTATTGCAATGATTTTTCCCTCTATGTAGATTTTCTTACAAAGAAATCAGTAATTCTGAATATTCTCTAGCTTCTTTTTAACGACACTGCTGATAGTAAGGAGATAAAAGGCTAAATACTCATGTTTACAACTAAAGTTGTGTTGATTTGTCATAGAAATTTCTACAAATGTTCCATAGCTATTACATATGATCGCAGGGTTAACCAAGAAAAATATGATTCTTGGTTTTATTCAACTAATAGTATAAATAAGGATCTGATAAATTTGTACTAGTTATGCTATTTCTAAGTTTAAGGACAAGAAGTTGTAATTTCACAGAGCAGGAATTTGTTGAATATTTGTGTGTTAAGGAACCACAAAGAAAAAAATACACATAAAGAGTGATGCAGATCTATTTAAACATGCACTCAGACTCAAATGCACACTTTCATTCATTCCCACACTCATTCAAAAAGTATTTGAGTCCCTAACACGTCCCAGCTCTTGTGGTAGGTGCTAGGAGTTATGGTGAACAAAACCAGCATGTTCTATGTTTCCTTTGAGGAGAGGGTGCAGAAAAAACTTCAGTTAAATGGAAAACTACAAGTCTAACAGCGCTACATAGGTGAACATATACATAGTATTAGTCGCAGTAGTGGTGCTGATTGAAAACTTTCTTGAAAAAGTGACGTTTGAAGCTGAGAAATTTAACTAAGTGAAAATGAAAGAATAGTGCTCCAACCAGAGTGAACATAATAATATCCCACAGTAAAGGTGTCCTGACCTTTTGGAGAAACTGAAAGAAGCCCACACAAAGAAGGCTGGTAAGAAAGACAAGGGAAGGGGTAAAATGAGTGGGCCTTAAAAGGAAGGTTAAAGATTTAGGACTATATTTAAGAAAAATGGTAACCATTGAAAGAATGGGATAATGACAAGATTAGATTTACGTTTTGAAAATTAATTTCAACTATGGAGTGGGAATGAGTTGGAAGAAGGAGGTGTGGATGCTGGTGTCTGTTAATTGATTGCAGTCATCGCAGGCAATGGTGAGAGTCTGATCAAAATGATGGTAGTGGAGAAGGACACAAATAAAAACATTCTAGAATTTTCAAAAAAGGAAATTTGTCAGAACAGGATAATATCTTATAAGGGAAGGAACATATAAGAAGAGTCAAATAGAATCCTCAGTTTTTAGATTGAAGAACTAGATAAATGATGTGCCAAAGATTGGCAGAAGGAACCTCAGAAGACCAGGTAGGATGGATGGGTGGGAACTTATGAGCCATACTATGTTTATTTAGTTGAAAGATGTATGTATGGGAGGAGTTATTAATGTAGTTGGAAGCTGATATATATAGTAATCTCTGGCTGAGTTAAAACCTTAATAAAGTAATGATACATTATTCAACTTCTCCAAATCATACATATTTACTTTGAAGAAATGTGCTACCAATCAGATTAATCAAATCAGCTTTTTAGATGTATTTATCAAATATCTCAATATAATTCTATACATGGCTGTTGTCTCCAATCACTAAAAATAGCAGATGATTTAAGGAAACAGTTATTTATTAATGTATGTTAGGCTTTCTTAGAAGGTGAATGAAGGTATATTGTAACTACTGATAGCGAATTTTTTTAGATGTACTGTTAGAAGCAATAATAAATATGAATTTAAAAAAATTGATACACAGATTTCCCCCTCTATCTGAAAGCTAACTTTATACCACTTAGCTTTTAGAAAAGAACTACATTAGTGCTCATGTTCACTAACTGAAAGAAATCTGGAGAATTTTTCTTTTATGAAAAAAAGCAAAAATAGTGTTCAGCATTTGTTTTGCAGCGAGCCATTGTAGAAGCTAAGCAGTCAAGCATACTGTCATATTTTAAGCCTTCCACATCCTCCCTGGTAGACAAGAAACCTTGACCTTCAACATCAAGTCAGGCAGACACAGGAGAAGGTGTGGACATTAGTAAGCTGCCTGCCCTGATGGATCCAGAAGATGATGAGATGTTAATAGATGAAACCCATCTCTTTCTACGTCCCAGTCTCCTGGACCTCCCACCGCCCCAACCTCCAAGGACTCAGCCTAACACCCCATCATCACCTCCACCACCTCTCCAGTGTGCTCACTGTTTTACTGATTCTGGTTAGTGAAACATCACTGTACATGCATTATCTCTGCTCTATAGGCTGTGGATTTATCATATTGTTCTTGCTTTTACTATGTGTTATGTTAGTGTCATTTTAGGTTTCATGTGTTATTTGGCATCATTTAGCAGGTTAATTTTTGGGTATGAGAATGCTCAAAATTTTTTCCTGTATAAATTAAGGGTAATTCCTTCTTCACTTTATGCTGTTTTGGCTTACAAAAGATTTCATAGGTACACTATACTTTCAGACAACAAGGGAAACCTGGAAATATTTTAGATCCTAAAAGTAGGAAAAATATCTTCCTAATTGTTTATAAAATTTTTATCAAATTTGCAAAGCTGATTATATAGTAAGTCCCTTGGAAACATCAGTGAAGACTGACATATTTTGGGGAAGGTAATTTTCCCTTTTGGTGCAAAGTGAGTTTGTGATTAGAAGTGGCTCTTGAATTTTCCTAATAAATTAGGCCTACATAAACTATACTTTCTTTTCCGTAGCACTATTTGATATATGAGTGCAATGGTAAAGAGGTGTGGGCACATTATGTTCTGTTGTCGTTTTATTGCAGCTTCAAAGAAATTTTCTTTGAAAATTTACTATATTTTCTGACCTGTAGGTCATAAACTTCTGTTCATCATGCTGGTGTCTATTTGTTTGATTTGAGTATCTCAAACAATATTTTACCCCAGAGAATCATCCCTCTTTGCTCTTTTGCCATTCTTAATCTCCCCTTTTCTGGCCTCTTCCACTTCCATAAGCTCACCCTAAGCCTACCAAGACTTCCTCAGCCTCTCCCATTTTCTTGTGTTTCTCACTCATCCCCATCCTTCCCAACTGGAACAGATTTATCATTTACCAGTTTAAAGGGTGTAGGTTGGTTGACTAAGGTTAAAGAAAGGGAGCAGTGAAATCCAGGAAGGGCACTCCTTCAGTAGATTTTTGATATACATTTATTTCAGTCCTGTAAAAAATCTGAAGTAGAAATCACTTATATTCTGACATGGATACCAACAAATCAATTATTCAATTTTTGCAGAAAGTGCTTACTGAACAGGTTTTTTTCTAGGCTCAGAGAGCCTTATGCTACACTAAATTTTTGTAAAACTTTCTTCTATATATTTATAATTCTCAAGAGGGGAGAAATAATAAATAAGTCAAAGCTTCTATTTCAAGTATTCTTGGTATAGTTCAAAGGCTTTCTGAGCAGATGGAATATGAACATAAAGAGATTGAACTTGATACCAATAACTTCTTCATTGTAACTGCCACCTATGTAATGGAATGTAAGAAAATAGAGCATAGAAATGATTTCTTTGAAACAAAAACTGAAGTTGATGTCAAAAATATTGCAATTGCTGCAAAAAAAATTAAAAAGCAATTCTTCAAAAAGTATCAACGAGAGAAGAGCTTATTTAAGATAGCGTCAGATAAAAATATTTGGGGTAGCTCACAATTATCTCCTCATAAGTCTTAAGAATAACATTGACTCAAACAAAGACTTTCAGCACAAAACAAGAGAGAAAACACTTGGAAATCGTGTATCCGATAAGGGAATTTTATCTAGAATATCTAAAAAACTTACAACCCGATAATAAAAGGGTAAATATCCAAATTAAAAAATAGGCAAAGGATTTGAACAGACATTTGTTGAAAGGAGATACAAAATAGCAAAGAAGAACATAAAATGATGTTCAATGTAATTAGTCATCAGGGAATTATAAATTAAAATCACAATAAAATACTGTTTTAAAACCACTAGGATGGCTATAACTAAAAAGGCAGACAATCACAAGTGTTAAGCATGTGGAGAAATTGGAGCCCTCATACATTGCTGGAATATAATATGCTGCAGTCACTTTGGTAAACACTTAAATTATTAAAGATAGGTTTGCCAGATAGCCCAGCAATTTTATTCTTAAGTATAGCTGAAGAGAATTGAAAAGGATATGTCCATGCCAAAAATTGTCTATGAATATTCATAGCAGCATTATTCATTATACCCCAAAGTGGAAACCACTCACGTCCATCAATTGATAGATGGATTAGAATATGTGATATATTCATACAATGGAATATTACTTGAAAATAAGAAAGAATGGAATACTGATACATGCCATGACACAGAAATACCTTGAAAACACCGTGCTAAGTGAAAGTAGCCAGTTACATGCATATCGTATGATTGTATTTATATAAAATATTCATAATAGGCAAATCTCTGAGACAGAATATAGATTAATAGTTGCCATGGGCTAGAGGAGGAGAAAAGGCAGTGAGTGCCAATGGGCACAGCGTTTCTTTTTAGGATAATGAACATGTTCTAAAACCACTGAATTGTAATCTTAAGTGGGTGGATTCTATGAAATGTAAGTTACATCACAGTGAAGGTTTTAATGAAGAAAAAAGCAAAAGAAGAAAGCTTTCATAGACTTTGAAAAATGTTTTTCTCCAAAATTCATTCCTCACGTGATGATAAAACAAATGCTCTCATTTTTAACAATCATATCTTAAGAAAGATAATTAAATTTTATTTTAGCATAGTATTAATTCTTTTATCAGGTGATATGTTTAACTTTATTAATTCAGTTATATCAGAAAGTAAATATATGGCTAAGGTAATTTTAAATAATGGGTTACACTTTATGTTTTGTGTTATAAGTGTTTGTACTTTAAATGTGTTATGTATTTTCACTGAATTTTAGATTTTGAAATCTGAATATTTTCATCTAATTTGAATATGCTAATGTTTTCATTTTGCTCCAATATTGCAATTACTATTTATATAATATGTTGAATTTTGAGACAGTTATTTTAAAAGTATATTTGAGACATAAATTTATGATAAAATACATAATTTTCTGGCACAAAATTATTCTTATGAAGGATATAAATTATGAAACATGTCATCATTTTCCCCTAAGTACATAGCTTCATCCTATACTCCTTACTATGGCTTTTCAGGAATTAGATTTGATATGAAAACATTTTTACATGCTGAGGTGTATGGGGAAGGCATTCTGGTTTAAACTTGGTTTGGCCTCAATTTTATTTGAAGCAAAGAAGCCTGACTTATGGCCTGTCAAACAGCCATTATACATCTGCTTTATCATTATCCTAAAGTAAAACACGTACTCTTTGAAGATAAGAATTAATGTCTCCCTTCTTGTGACACCAGATAAGTCTCCTTTTCCATGACACCAGGATCATGTTGACCCACTGTGTATATGCTAATCTGTAATAAACATCTCCTTGAACCCTTGAAAGGATATACCCCTATCATGCTTGATGTATGTATCTCTGTTTGGAAACGGTATATAACTGTGCTGAAAACCACTCTTCTGGAGAACAATTTCTTGCTTTGTGAAGGCTGTGACTCCTGGGCATTAGTCCTCAGTTTGGTGGAATAACATTCTCTTATTTTCTCTACTATAGAATGAGTATTGATTATCTGTGTTGACAGATTATAAGGCTATTCTCCCTATAGATAGTGAATTGATTTTACCTAATTTAACTACTCTTTCCAAGTAACTGATTCTTTGATATCTGATACTAGACTACCCAACAGATCACATCTTCTCTCAGTCTTCATCTCTCAATCAATTCTTCTAAAGCAGTGTCATTGAGTACCATAAATCTGGAACTCACTCTATTATCTCTAAAGCCTGTGTGTGTGTTTATAGTATCTATTCTGCTTACTTTGAACTACCATGTTTAAAACTACCTTGTTATTTTATTATCCCTATTTGTTCAGCTTTCAAATAATTGACCTCTTGTTTTACACCAGTGTTGACATTCTTAAATTTTTACCTTCTGAATTTCCTTGGACTCTTGGAATCCTTCAACTCAAAAAATTGATTTTAAGAGTTTGAAAATAATATAAACATGATTTCATGGAAGGGAATCCTGAGAATGAGAGACCTTGAGGGTGGAGAAACTATCAAAAGCTAATTATCATTGACATAAATGATGAAAGAGGAGAAGTTCAGAAAAATCACTAAGTGAATGTTGCTTACACATTATTAATATTTTAATAGATATTAAAGCAAGAAGGGGAAATAATAAGTCTATCTTCAAGGAGAGTAGTAAAGACTGACATGCTAGTGCTCCAAATGACGGAGTCTTGCAAAGACAAATAATCAAAAACCAGACTGAGATAACACAAGGATGAGACTATCAAATCACAATTACAAGCATCAGTGCTCTTATCCAGTGTCAAGCTTTACAAATAATTTTGAGGATATAAAAGCATTGTTTTTTAACTTTCCTGGAAGTCAACTGTATATTTACACAACATGGGACACCTTTTACCTTGCAGAGGGGCAAGTAAGATCAGTGATGTTCAGGAAGTTATTACATCTATGCTGTTCCCAATGTGTCACTTTCAGGTGGTTGGAAGAACAGAGGCCATTTAATACTGAAGACAGAAATTTCCTCACTGGGAACCCAGGTGATAAAGGGATCACATTTTGCACTTCAGAAGTGTCTTCTAATTCTTGCAGCCACCCTGTAGTCAATAGCATGACTCTGGAGCCAGACTATAGGCTTTAAATATCAGATCTAGTGCTCTCAAGTGGTGAGGTCCTGGGCAAGTGAGAGCTTCGAGTCCTAGTCTCCTCATGACAAAACAAGGATGGCCATACTACAGGGCTCACAGGGTTTGGTTGCCTTGTCCGAGGTGGATACCATAAACCTGGTACCCGCTCATGTAAAAGGTGTGGTAGATCACACCCTTCGTTCTAGAACCACTTCCTCTTCCTGTGCACTCTGAAGACGTCTCATGAAGACGCTGTTCGGTCTTTATCTCTGTCCACTTTCTTCAGCAGCCCTTGACTTCCAGAGCTTCTCTTGTCAATGTTTGTGGTGGAGAGCTTCCTTGTGCCCGAGGCCAGCAGAGACAGACCAAGAGTGAAGAGATGGAACAAGATTTTATAAAAAGTCCCTGATGTTCATAATTTGTAGAGATATTTAAAGATAACCAATACTTAATTTTAAAGTACCTTTCTCCTGAATCACTCACATGACATCCCAGACTTGGAGGACAATGTTTACGTTAGATTGAGAAATCATGGAGGACAAGAAAGTGTCTAGAGGGCAAGGTTAGGCAAATATTTACATTTTCAAACAAAGGAATGAAATTCTTTAGAATATAGTCTTGAGAAAGAAGAATGGAAGAAAAACAAATACTTTTAAGAATTTACTGAGTGCCAGGCACTGTGCTACTTGCAAGTTGCTTAAAGCAATTTGAAAGTGATTATGTGGCCATACAATTTAATTGTTTTAGGGGCAAACTTTTAAATTTGCCTTGAAAATTAAAGAAAATGATGCAGGCATTTGATATTTATCAGTTTCAGAAAAAATAAAATCGTTTATTATCCATTTGTGGACAAGACATAGACTCAGGCAAATTACTAGTGTGAATAAGCAAATAGGTAACAAATCTAAGAGCTCTACCTAATCAACAATATCTTTAAAAGAGTTTTTTTGGTTTTGATGCAGGGCTCCATTATTTTCTATGTACTAATCATCCCCTTGGCTGTGAAACACAAGAAACTTCAATATGTGATGGGTATTCAGGATAACAGAAAATTAAGATCCAAGAATTTGAAATATTACAGCTTGAGCAGTAGTCTTAAAAAATTGCAGTATTTAGGAGTAAATATAAGATCATGGGCATGATTTCAAAAATTCAACTGAACAAACATAGGAGAGCATAAGGGATCAGTACCAAGTCTGGAAAAAACCCTCTATGAACAATAGGCTACAGCTAAGCATGATATGCAATAGCTTGAAAATGTGGATGCCAAAATTAGCCAATGCTGCATCGTCTGGTTTTGGCAGCTATGCGGTATGTAGGAAAGATGGTGTGAGCTCTACGTTACTTTGTGCTGATCTCATCACTGCTAAGGAATTATATTCAGTTCAAAAGACAATATTTTAAAAATGAGACTTTGCTTTTAAATCACATCATGCTAAAAGTCACTAATTTCTCCTTTCCCATTATCACATAAATATCTCTGGAGACATAAGAAAAGGCAAAATACAAAGGGTCTCTGTCAAACTTTAGGATTACTCCAGTTAAATTTTACTTACTAAAGGATAGAAAAAATTAAAAATATATTAAAAAATTCCAATTCACTCTTTGAAATAAATTAGTGCCAATTTCCAAGAAGTAGTGAATGTACTTGGCTTTTCTTCACTGTTTGGCTGAAACATGTAGCATTTTCTTCTGCCAGGGAATGAATTTTAACTCATTAGCCAACTGGTTAACTACCTCATTCCAGTCCAGACAGGGTTTTTCAGCCTTGTTTTCCCTCATCATGATTTGAGTAGAAACAATGCAAAGTGTAGAAGTGAATGGTTGAGGAGTACTAACATCTATGAGAGGAAAAATAATGCAGGGTTTAGGAAGAAATACTGCAATACAAAGATACTGGGGAAGATTTCAGATAACTTTAGTGTCATGTCCATTATACAATGTAAAAATATATGGTCTTTATGCAATCACACCAGGAAACTAAAGAAAAAGAAATGAGATAGAAGAGATCTGAAACCAGCATTTAGATGTCGGGTAATCACATCCAAATCAGACCAGTGTGTCATAGTCCACATCCACAGAAGTTTCAGATAGAGTAAAATTTAAATGTAAAAAAGAAATTCTATACTTTAATATAGATTATTTCAAATGTAAACTTGGAATAAGGAAAACATTTCTAAGTGCAATGATGTAAGAGAAAGATTGATATTGTCAAATAAATAGACTTTTCCTCGTCAATTGAAATGATAGAATAAACTAAAAAATAACCTATGAAGATACTGGGAATATTTATAGCAATAACAATTGAATATTCTTAATTTATCCACAGATCTTATCAATTATGAAAGTACATGCACAGATTATTTGCATAAATTTGACAGTCGATTAGGATTTGAAGAGACTCTACAGTTGAGGCTTCAAAGCTTCACTCCTCGGACCCTTGTCCAGTTTCTACCACTGGGCCTCATAGTGTTTCCCTCTTTCGTTTTATATCTTCTACTTTACTTGGCCACTGAAATAAATCAAATATGGATGGTACCCCTTTTGTGTGTACTCACTGTCTATATATATTTTGTCATTAGAATAATCTCTGGTTTTTCAACTAAGTGCAATTCCTCCTCTGCGAGGTATTTTCTTCTATTTGCATATGGAATAATAAAACAAGAGAGAGCCATTCAAATTATTAGATGTTAACCTATCTTCGCAATTTGTGTAAACATATTTAAAATTCATTATTCAGGCTCAAAATATATTACCATTTTTCATTTTATTTTCGCATACTTTTCCAGTTTTGTTTCCTTTCTCTGTTACTTTTCCTTATTCCTGCACTACAGTACTTTTCAACACGGAAGCAGGCGATTCAAAGATAGCACTTTGATGATGCCATCTGACACTATTGTTTTGAAGGGTGACATGTTAATGTGGCTTTTTTCAATTTAGTCACAGTAATTATATGCTGTGAGGACTAAAGTGGTGCGCTGTTTCGATTCGGTGTGAGATCGAGCTAGAATGAGGATACTGCTTCTCATGTTACTTGCACATATGAATGATTGAATGCAAATGTGTTTTATGGTGCTTAATGATGTTGCCTTATAAAACTGTTAAACTGTCTTCTTAAAAATAGCCCTACCTCAAATTTATGATTTTAAAACAAGCACATCTCAATTACTCTGTGAAAGTTTCAGTGTCTAAACCCATTCTGTTCAGACACATAAGAAATCATCATACCTCATAGGTTCTCCTGGACTTTCTGACTACGTATGTGCAAAGGGCTGGTTTGGCTCTCTCAATCTCCGTTCCGCCTTCCCTCTACTTGAAGAATGAGGAAAGCTAAAAGTACATACTTTCTGTCCCTCCTTGTTGCCAGGGTCCTGGCGGTGAACACGGTTGTATCTTTCAGGCACTTTCATAAAATTCAGAAGTTTATCTTAGATAAACTAGCAGATTCAGGCAGAATAGAGTGTCAGCAGTTGCTGGACTACTTGTCTCCCGTTTTGTGGCTGCGATATTGTGTGGTTGCTTAATGATGATGGCCGCAGCAGTAGCCTTTCCCTAAATGTGGACTTCAGCTGCAGCGGTGTGACTCAGACGAAAAAAGGCTATGATGGCTCCTTAACTGTCACTCCTCTAGCCCTTCAATTGTTTTGAAGCAAATGATTTATATTATTAGTAGTAGTAGTAGTATTGTTGTTGCTGTAAAGTACTAACAGTGGTTTCTGTTTTTCAAATGCCCTTGATTAAACAAATCTTTTTTTTCCTCTCTTTTTTGTTTTTTTTTTGAGGAAGATTAGCACTGAGCTAACTACTGCCAGTCCTCCTCTTTTTTGCTGAGGAAGACTGGCCCTGAGCTAACATCCATGCCTATCTTCTTCTACTTTATATGTGGGATGCCTACCACAGCACGGCTTTTGCCAAGCGGTGCCATGTCTGCATCCAGGATCTGAAATGTCGAAACCCGGGCTGCTGAGAAGCAGAACGTGCACACTTAACCGCTGTGCCACTGGGCCAGCCCCAATTAAACAAATCTTAAAGGTTTTTTTTTGAGATTGTGAGATGTTTTGTGTCTGAGGAAAGTTTGTACACATGAAAGACTATTTAGAGTCACTTGGGTTTTATTTACCACTTCACTGAAAACATAACTTTCAAAGGCCTTCTATTCTTTAACTCTTGCTTGCCTATTTGTAAATATATAAATTTTACATAAAATGAAAAAAGAATCACCAGTGGAGTAAATTTTAGTGTTTGATCATCTCAAATTTAATAGAATGCTCTTAAAGAATCAGCTATTTAGCTGCATTTATATACTTAATGCTTTCAATTTTATTTTCAATAACTTGAAGAGCTTGACAAGGCATTTTAACAAACAAAACAAAGTAAATCTTCCAAATACTTAAAAATCTCTCAGAAATAATACATTAATGTGAGTATATTGATTAAAAAATAGTAATATTAGCCAACATTACAATGGTCATAAGTTTCATACACACTCTAAATAGCAAGCATACAGAGACTGCTTCTAAACAACTCGCAGAGGTGTCCATGTAATAAACTGGGTTAACTTCTTCACCTCTCTATTTAACTCTAAGTTAAGACACAACTTATCTCTATGAGTTTAAGTTTACTTGGTCAATGATTTATGGTTGTATTGTTAGTTATTGAGATTTTGGACAGGGTGGTCTTCTATCCATCTGAGGGCTATAATCTTCGCAGTAGATTCTAGATGCTAGAAATATGCCCCTTGTTCCTTCCTTCTTTCTTTCCTTCCTTCCTTCCTTTCTTTCTTCTCTAGCTATTAGTTGATTCCAAGTCTGCATCCTTCAGATGGATCAGTTTCACAGCCCATGTCTTATGCGTTTAAATTACACCCTTATGTGATTCTTTCTTTAACTACTTGACTGGAGCCTACATATATTTAGCCTTCTAAAGATATCTCATGGTTCAAAGAGGGTTTCATTACCTTTTCCTTTCCCAGACCTCTTCCCTTCCTTAATATCTTTTAATAGAGGTAGTTGTCCAAACGTTAAACAATGAGATAGCCATCCCACAGGCCTGCCAGTGAGTCTGCCAACTGCTTCATCTCTCTCTGGTTGCCCAGAAATAAAACCCTACAGAGGGACTTCCTACAAAGGGTGCACAGGGTGATTGGAGAAGCAGAGGAGTTATAAGAAACTAAGGAAGGGGCTAGCCTGGTCGCGCAGCGGTTAAGTTCACATGTTCTGTTTCAGAGGCCCAGGGTTTGCTGGTTTGGATCCTGGGTGCAGACCTATGCACTGCTTGTTGAGCATGCTGTGGCAGGCATCCACATATAAAGTAGAGGAAGATGGGCACAGATGTCAGCTCAGGGCCAGTCTTCCTAGGCAAAAACAGAAGGATTGGAGGCAGATGTTAGCTCAGGGCTAATCTTCCTCAAAAAAAAAAAATGCAAAAAACAAACAAAAAAGAAACAAAGGGACCAGTTTGATGCTGAATATGGTGATTCCCAGCATTGGTGCCTAATTTTGGAAAAAAAAAGGGGAAACGATATTAAATACATCAAATATTTTTCAGGTTTCATATACTTAATGAATAGTTAAAAATATTTCTTCAAAGTTGGATAACCTTCTTCTTCACCAATTGATTATGCATTTTCTCATCTACTTATCAGAGCTTTTCTTTCTTATTTTAGAATACCTAGCCTCCATTTCTTTTTCTCTAGGCAATCTGAAAAATTTATTTGAGTAAGGCCTGGATATTATTGACAACCCTTCAGTGCTCAGCTCATGAGATGGGCTTCATCTCTTGGAATGTTAAAATTTTCTAAGAATAAAATAATAAATTCAAATTGTGGATACAAAGCAATATTGGCTTACCTGCCCCTCCCATGTCCCCTGATATTTTCACCAAAAAAATTATGAATGTAGATTAGGTGATGGAAGTATATTTAAACTAGGACTAGCTTTAAAAATATGGGAGTAGGAGAAAAAGTTTTTGACATCACATTTTGTCCATACTCCTCATTTTTAGTTAGGCTACAGATGGAGTACAGCCTATTTTCATAATGCCTGCAGGCCTCATGACATCAATCACAACTTCTAAGAATGTGTGAACCATTCTGGTCCTAAACTTGGTTAAAGTCTCCATAGGACATGACGACTACTAAATGAGAGTAAGGAAGAGGGTTGCCCAAGTAACTGTTAGTGGAAGCATCCAGGCTAAAATACATATGAATGCTCTGCATTCCTAAAGTCATATCTTTAATCCGTCATTTTCAAGCAAGCCATTAAGAGCTGTAAAAATATTGCAACTTCCCCAGCAACCTCAAGAATCTACTTATGTGAGAGAAGCAGAATTAAATAAGCATAAATTCTCATATGTGCACTTTTATACAAATATTCCACTGAAATCCTAAATGCAGAAACAAACTGTGTTAGTCTGGGTTCTCCAGAGAAACAGAACCAATAGGATATATATACTTCTCAGCATTTCTATCTTTGCGGTCCCACAATCTGCCGTTAGCAAGCTGAAGACCCGGGACAGACAATGATATAGTTTCAATCCAAGTCCAAAGGTTTGAGACCCAGGAGAGATGATAGTGTAAGTTCCAGTCCTATTCTGATTCCAAAGGCAGGAGAAGACCTATGTCCAAGCTTGAATACAGTCAGGCAGAGAGAGCAAATATTCCCTGACTTAGCCTTGGATGTGCCCGCGGACACACACTGGGGAGGGCAATCTGCTTGATTCAATCTGCTGGTACAAACATTAATCTCATCCAGAAACACCCTCATAGACACATCCAGAATTGTGTTTAACCACATATCTGGGCACACTGTGATCCAATCAAGGGATAAACAAAACTAACCATCACAAGTCCTAATGATACCTCCAGCAGTCGGTTAAGCATTGTACCATCAATTTATTACTGTCCATTTCACAGATCATAATAGTATTAATGTAAAATCTACTCTTTTATGATTCTCTTCCTTTATTAATGGGTAATTTTTCCCTTCTACAATCAGATTCTTATAGTTAGAAAATTAAGCGAAAGGGGAAAATCTGGCCAGCTTCTTCCCATCGTGGCTTAGCTACTTTCTCCCATGACTACTCCCACCTTGAAGGTTAAGTGATCTCCAGAGAGAAAATCCCTTTCATTGCACTCAAATAGACTTCCACTTGCATTTGTGCTCTGTTTGTATGGCCCCTTGTGTCTAAAACAGGTGAAATAAGCCTGGGGTTTCCATGAATGTATCATCTTTGAAGTTCCAAAGAGAAGTGCCCTGGTCATGGCTGTCAAACAGGAAAGGTTTATTTTGGAAGCACTGGCTACATCATCTCTCAGAATAGAGCCATGGGGACAGTATACAGGTTTTGAAGCCAAACGACTTGGCTTCAAATAACAGCTCTTTCAATTTTTAGCTTGCTCAAGTAACGTAACCTCTCTGAACTGTATTTTTTCCTTCTATAAAACTCTTGCAGCGTTATTGTGAGATTAAATGAGATTATGTGTGTGAAATGCCAAGTTGTTCCAGCCTGATTCTCAAACAGAGTCCGGCTGAACGCTGATGAAATATGGTATTTAGAGAGAACAATGTTGAAATTACTAAAGTAAAAAGATTTGTAATCCACTCCCTCTCCTCTTTCTTTTCTTGCTTTGCAGGATTATTCTCTCTAATAATTCTCCTCCCTTAATTTTCAAATGTAAGATTTTTTGAGACTGTGTTCTGGAAGTCAGAAATGACTACACACCTCCATGATGGTACAGAGTAAACCAGTTTTATGTCAAGGGTGGAAAAGTATTTTGAATGAAACACTGGAAACACAAATCTCAAAGTACTCCTGTCTGTCATCTAATTTATAGCAAAACATTTATTTTTATAATGTTAGGAGAGAGCCGTACCAGGAAGGTATTGCAGAAACATGTAATTCATAATGCACAGCTTTGTTGTTATCACAGTATCTTGTTAGAAACATAGAATCTCAGACCTCACCCCAGATTTCTGAATCCGAATGTGTTTTAATAGTATCTCCCAGGTGATCAATATTCACATTATGTAAAAGCTTCTTTCTCTGAGAGTACTTAAGTTGTGGCATTACCAACCTCTGTAGTATCTGACATTGTGAATTCAACAGAATACGTGGTGATTCTTTATCAGCAGCCCCCTTATTGCTACTTAAACACAGGGTCTTCTGAGGTGGTCACAACTATAATGTGGTATGGAAGGGAATTCCAGGTCAATGACACCCCTCAGATCAGGTGACTTCTTTGGTCTCTCTGTTGACCTTTTTCTCTTTCCAATCTACTGTAATTTTGTTTCAAATATACTGAAATGTTCTCAGTGTTCTTGCTTTCTTCTTTTTCTAATGATGGATCTCTTACAACAAGCTTGTAACAGGTAAATTTAAGTTATTAGTTATTCTCATTTAATTGCTATAATTATTAGTGGGATGACATAATTCTTTCTTAAAATAATATTACGATCAGTAAGCAGATCTGGGAAATGTTCAAAAATTAAACATATACTGGTATACCTAGAAAGACATCACATAGATCCAGTCAATTGCATGTAATATACAAAATCACTTTATGCTTTGCTCCCAAAGGACGTGGTCATTAAGCTAAATTTGAGTTTGATGATCGAGAACAACAATTATTCCAGATATTTTATTTTAAACCTCGTTCTCTTAGCTCTGCTTCTAGAATGAATTTCCGCTGAAACCAATTTTCTGAGTAGTGAGCATAGGTCAAATGGAGCTCTCCAGAATGAATTCTGACTACTGTGCAGAATTGCAGTGGTTTCAGGATGTGGTGTCTCCTTTTTTTCTCTAGCTATCTTTTTAAAGTAATTGAGAAATGGCAAAAAGTAAATGAAAATAGTAGCTAGGAAATTGGACTAGAGTATAGTTTAAGAAATAAATAAGGATGACTAAAATACTTTTAATAATATATATAACTTCTGATATTCTTATTAGTTTAATTGGGTTCTTTTGTGATTTTCTAAAGGATTATCTCATGTATCAATTTTCATTTATATTGTATAAGATATATTCAGCTGCATTTAAATTTATCTAGCAAAATAGGGACAATAAAGGATAAGTTAATCTATAAACCTGTGCATATATTTTAACGTGAATGGCTTTTTTATTGATACATCCTTTGGAAAATTACCAAAGTATCAGCATTTTTTTCTTTCCTACTAGCTAAATGCTTATATTGAAACATATTCTGTTTTATCTCATACATACATCACATTTGAAATCTAACAAGAGAAGCTGAAAGGTCACTTATTAGAGGTATACGTGACACATTAATTAGATCAGTGTGTTAGTCTGCAGAGAAGCTTTCAAATTTAGAAATGTCAAGCAACTTCCAAGCAGGACTTGGTTATTTTAGATGTTATTTCAGCCTGTTATATCTAAGGTTAATCAGAAGTGAGTTATCAGAACTACCTATATTAGTGAACAGCTTAGTAGCAAGAGCAATCAAAATCAAGTTATTTAAAGCCATTTTTTTCCTTTCAAGGAAATAACTTTAATCATGTAAAATTCTACTGAAGAACAAAGTTACTAGTCCAAATTCTACTTAAAAGCGAATCTGATAATGACTCTTAATTGTATATCCTATTATCCATGTAGTTGCATGTTTGCATAGAGAAATACATAGCTAGGTTTGTGAGTTTTAAACAATTTACACAAATGATATCGCACCGTTTGCATTATTTTGTATTTTATCATTATTATATAATTAATTCCTACCCACCCACTGCCCCAACACACACGTGAACCTGAACGGTTTAAGTGGACATTTCACAATGAAAATAAGTTTAAAACTGGCTAACATGTTAAGTCTAAATCCTTCCTTTCTATTTATATCACAAATAATTAGAAAAAAATTATATTTTGGTTCAAAGCAATAGAAAATAACATAATTAATAATTTAAAAGTCAATTAAAGAGATATTTGATTTTTTAATATAGCACGTTACTTTTCATTTTATGCTGTCAGACAAATTTTTATTAACAGGTTATTTGAACGACCATTGTTTGCCCACAGGATAATATTTAAATGCCAAGTAGTGTTATTCTTGATTCATATTTTCCTTCAGTGGGTAACACTGTTCATGGTAATTACATTGCTGTTTATTCTATACACACACATGTCTCTCTTTCCCCTTAGGACTTAGGCCATAATTTATAGGATTTAATTTTATTTTATTTTACTCTTATGGCACCCAGCAGTTATTCTTTGGAATATTTTTATAGATTAATAAAACCATTCTTCATCAAGCTACCGTCTGCTAGCTTGTCAGTTTCGTCTTATCTATACACAGTGAAGAACTACACGACTTAGAAAGGCTTCTCCCTGGTAGGGTCAATTTTGGCACAGATTTTTCATGCTTTTTCTTCACCTTTTTTTCATCATTGTCTATGAAAGTAAGTAATAATATTCTCTTTCAGGGACTTGAAAGAAACACCCTCACCTGCCAGCACAGACACATGCCACCACAAAACTTCCCTCTTCCTTGACATCGTCTAGAACTGTTGAAATTTCTCTACAGTTTTTTATATAGATCTTCAATATAGGTCAATTCTATCTGGTCTCAAGTTTCATTAGGAAAATTTGGTTGCCCTTCCACTAACCTAGAAAATCTACATTATACAAATTTTTGACTTTATATGCTAAACACTTCTGTTAACAAATGTTTTATTTGACCATCAAATATTTTTAGTTTTAAATGTGTGAGTATCAACAAATGAGTTTACCATAGTTTATCAGGTTTTTTGTACAAATCAGCCTTCTGGAATAATCATTAGCAAATTACAGAAATAAACATATTTGCCTAAAACAAAATTTTGTGTAGTTGTATTTTGGAGTTGGTGGTGTTGTTGATTTAATATTGTCTTTGTTTTTGCTTTATGCTTTTCTTTTCTTTTCATGTCTTGTTCAAAGAAAAATCTGCATTCTTTGTCTTTTAGCATAACTACATTTTCTATGTAAAATATATTTTGAAAAAGAAACATCAATTCTCTACATCAAGGCAAAAGAGCAAACATTATCCAATTCAAATAGAAAAAAGCGAAGCAGACCATGAGGAAAACACACATATATGATGCTACTTTTATAAACTAAATTATATTTATGCACTAATATTTTAGCCTATTCATGAAATTCATAATTATGTTGTTTAGGATATTTTTTAAAGTAACTTTAGCTTTAAGTTTTAAAATAGAGATACGCATAGTGCATTCTCATCATTTAAAATTTAAATAACATAAAATTCATTAAAACGTTAAATTGCATTATGTATCTGTTTTCTAATATATCTTAGGTGGCATTCTGGCAGAATACTTTTAGATCATAACTAGTGTTTATATAGAAATGAGGTCAATCAAAGAGTTTATTATATCTTATTAAAACTGTGAAATTATCTTTATGTATTTAGGTGCTGAAAAATAAGTAATACTTAAAACCTGAAATACTCCTTATTTGTCAGAAGATGCCTACAATTCAGTCGCAAAGCAATAAATAGCTATAGTTTATAATATAAAATGTTACTGCATGTCTATGAGACTCAAAAACAGGGGTGAATTTTATGAAATAATTTGGCAATGCAATTGAAATTAAAACAAGGCTATTGTTTTTTGAAACTGATCTTTTGAATTAATGGTCATCAAACATGATCTCTTACCTTTTTAATGTAAAAAAAATAGTTGGGATAACATCTGTACTACTACATTTTTTACTGCAACAGACTATACTCTTTATAAAGACAGTCTTTTCAAACGATTCCTGTTTATACACCTTCATATATGCACGATTAACCTTCTCTTACTTTTACATTGAGATATCTTTTGTATATTCTTAAGTATTTTTCCATGTATATCACAAACATATGCTTATAAGATATTGTATGTGTGAGTATGCATTCTAAGAAAGTGGTGTAGTGCTTTGTGGCAATGTTATTGTCACATTTATGTTCATTGCCAGTGGGGGACAAGAGCAGATCACCCAGGATAAGCAGTAAGTCACACCAAGGAGACCAACTTTCAAACTGCCAGCAAGTACCAAAGAACCAGAGGGTCCAAAAAAATGAGTCTTGCTCCTCTGGAGGTCATATTTAATATTAAATTGAGGGACTTTGATTTAGAGATAGATCACGAGCTGAGTAGAGAGCTAAGGGTCAAGGAGTTTACTCCTCCTTTCTCATTTGCTATTTCCTGTTGAGAGACAGTGTGGTTCTACAGTTATTATAATAGGCATTATGTAATCATGAGTTTAGGATTAAAACCAACTTGGCTCTGACACACGACTCTCTAATTATTAACTGTGTGATGATACTGCTCCGATTTTTATTTTCATTATCACAAAAGTAGCACACTTGTCATGTGCTGCAGCTCAGATGGTGCATGTGAAATCACCTGGTAGAGAACCCATTGAGTTCATTACTTTTGCAACATTTTCCTAAATTAATACTTTATTGAGGATAGCAAACATGAATTGGAATTTGTATCACAGAATAGTTCAGAAGTTTGATATTTTTCTATATATCCTCTTTAACTCCATATATATCTGATTGAGTAAATATTAAAATGAAGTTCTAATTTTTCTCCTTAGAGTAAGATTGTTTCTTCTAGCATATGTGTGTATACATGAAAAATGTTTACGAATATACAAAAGATGTCCCAATGTAGAACTAAGAGGAGGTTAACCGTGGATATATGAAGGTGTATAAACAGGAATTGTTTGAAAAGACTGTCCTTATAAAGAGTAGAATCTGTTGCATTACAAGTGAAATATGTTTTTTCTGACTTCAGGTATAAGTACACAGCAATATGAGACAACGTCCGTACAGTTGTTGTGGAAGTACTAAATATCATAAGGATGTTCCATATCAACCTTCTGGAAAATTCTACTTCCCTTTGTCCCAACAAACTAGTCCTTCAAATTTTGCTTTCACTCACTAATTACAGTCATCCATTCTTGTGTTGCTTCTCTCTCAGCAATGGCCATATAAAAGTCTTTGGGTCAAGGAGAACTATGTCTGCTATTAATGTCTTCCCAGGCCTTAGAGTCTCATCTGTTCTGATTTTTTGTCTTTAGTTTTACTTAGACTTTGTCACCTTGATCATATGCCTTGTCAGCCTGCCCCTGCTATTAATGTCTAGCTAATTCTTTTTTTTATTTTCAACTATCAGTAGAGTACATACTTTTGTCATATGTGCATGACATACAAGTCAAACTGGTCTGATGAATCTAAAATGAAATTAAAATCTACTCTTCACCATATCCCTTTCCACTTCCCAGGAATAACTGCTGCTATTCCTGTTGTTTGTAGTGATTACAGCCACTCTCTCCTTGGGTAATTCATCTCTCCCCTTCCTTCTGACAATTAAAATATCAAGCATAAAGTGTAGGAAGTAAGTACTCTGTAGACAACTCTCATCTATTTCAAATGGCCATCTTCAATGACAGCCCTAGCCTCCAGTGTCAGAATCCTCCTTCAAATGACACCAAACTGCAAAAGAACGGAATAGAAATCTCTCTTTCTTTCTCTCTTTCTCTCTCTCTTTTTCTCTCTCTCTTTGTCTCTCAATATGCTGGTTATGGAGGGATTTGGTCAGATATGTAAAGTTTTGAGGATCAGTGTTGGAGAAACAAGAAAAGTGACCAATACCAATAGCTTATCAATTGGAGTCAAAATATACAAGAAAAACCAAGCTAGGAAGATAAATATTGGAGGACAAAGTAAGATGAATGGCCAGATGAGTGATCAGAATCGAAGCTCTTTTTAAAACTATAGACTGATGATTTTTTTCTTTATTTAAGTATGTGTCTGTAAATTAAAATTTTGAAAATGGAATACTGTCTAGTCCGCCTCCTTGAGTTTGGTAATGTGGAGCTGCCATGAGGAAACAAAAGGAGGGCAGGAGGAAAGAGATAGCTGAGCAGCATAGCTAGGTGACAAGCTACAAAGATCAGCCTCAGTTTCCCATTGAATTGAGTTTGATCAGGTAGTGTTTTCCTTACTTTTTCCCCTTAGTAGAATAGACTGTGGAAGGAAATTAAGGAAAATAGATACACAAGACAAATAGACATTACCAGCTGCTTTCATGTCCCATAAGTACTAAAATATCCCGTATGCTATGACTCCTGTCTCCTGTTCTCTTTCTTATAATAGGCTTACTGTATTGTTTTGGTTTATTTTCTGCCCTTCTGGCTCTCCTGTAGGTGGGATTTGGAGAGCAAAAGGAAGAACAGTATGTAGGTGGTCTACTATTTTGATGGAAGGGCCTGATTTCTGATTATTTTCCTATGTTTTGATCATCCACCTTGTCTTATTCTCTAATAGTTTTTTCTTATGTCCTTAAATTGTTTACCCACTAGTTGCCGAAATATTAGAATTATTTTTTGGTTGGTTTAACATGATCATAATTATTTGCTATTGTTTACTTGACATTTTTCTGCTTTGATTGCTTTTGGAGTTCTGTGACTCCTCACCTGCCTTCACCCCAAATTCGCAGTTCTCCCACCATCCAATTGTTGGATGCCTCAGATTTCTGTCAAGCATTTCTCTTGTTTATTCTGATGTTGTATCTTGCTGTCAAAACTATGCTAACACTCATAATCCAAGTCTGACAAACTGCAAAACAAAAAAGGAAATATATTAATCTATGAGGTAAATATAATTAATTACTGTTCCAGATTGGTGAAAAATGACTTAAAATGCATTTTTAAGATTCTTATACTGTGGAAATATTTGAATTAAGATACAGTTTTAATAATTTTCCAATAACTGAGGAGTTTATGTACTGCCTGGTCACATGATAAACTACAAAGCAAGGTCAATCATTAATTGAAGAAAGTTATTACAAAGCATGATATGTATGAATCACTTTCTTACAATGAGACTTGGAATATAGCCTGTAGTTAAAGGCATACTTACATTTATTTTTAAAATAATAAATTGCAGTTACATTAATATACAACTTCTTAAACCATTTAGCAGGCACCTGCTCAGGATAAATAGGTCATTTTCTGGGAAGTAATATTATAGTGTTCATTATACAAATTACAAAGTTTATTGCATTAAATGAAATAATATCAACACTTTCACCCCTTAATATATTTATAATTGATATGATACTGTCAGAACGTACAACATAAGTTAATAAATATTTTATTTTGAACCCACTCATGTGCCAACACTACTCTAGGTATTAGCTATGCTAGAATGATAGATAATATATTGCCTTGTCCTCTAGGAAAGGGACTTAGAGTTGCAGAAGATAAACACACATAAGCGACTACAATACAACAGACCATGATAAACAGTGCAATAGACTCCAGTATAAGAAAGAATGCAGGGTTTTTTTGCTAAAACACAGAGCAAGCAGGGGCTGAAAATTTATTTCAGTGTGACATGAGACCCAAATTGTGCCCAGGAACAGAAGAAACTGCAGAGTCCGATCTAGAAATGCAACTGAGGGACTATCTAGGGAAATGTAAAAGTTAGAATTCTGCTGAATGTAACAGAAAGTTAGTTGAGCTAGTCTCTCTTTAAAGTAAAATGTGTTGTAACATACTGGAGCTCCTCCCAGAACTCAAGCACCTGGATCCTGCTGGATCTCAAGAAAGAGTTGGAGTCAGACATTCATATGTCAACAGGTCTCACATTCCCTCTCTGGTCTCTGATTGTCTTTGTAAGAATGCTCCTTACCTTCTCTTTTCAAAAACTAGCTTTTTCCATTCTGTTCACCTGGCTAAACTTGGATATTGACAGTTTCTTGTTTTTATATGTAACGGTTTTAGCTACCGTGAGAAATACTGGACTTACTCTCTAATTCTATTTTCCAACATTTACAGGAAGATATCGATTGCCACATTTTGGCTATCTGGGATCCTGTGAACTGGAGAGGGGTTATGGGTCTTGTTCCACTAGTAATACATAAACAGCTGCAATCAAGTAGGTAAAAGGAAGAGGGGCACTTTCTAGAGTTTGAGTACTTGAGACAATCCTGTAGGTGCCCACTAGAAGATGTTGATAAGTCTGGTTAATAATCCTGGAAATGGTTAGCTCTCAGGTTTCTAATCAGGTGATTACTCAGGAGTCTGTTATCATGTAGACTCATAATTAATGAATATTAATAGCCAACAATTTTCACTTGGTTATGGGACGAAGCCTAGTTTCCAGTGATAAGACCCGGCAAAAACAAATGAACACAACAGGACCCAACTCATCATATAAGTTTCAGAGCCACACTCCACCGTTGGAGAGGAAATAGAGAACCTGGTAAAGTAACTGGAAAGAATTAGCTGAAATATGGAAAGGCCGAAGTCCTCGAGTGTCATGATATTAAGTTTTACTGATTTTATCCTGTTTATTGGACTCTTCTTTCTCTTCCTTTGCCCACATTCTTTCTGAGAAAAACAGAAGAGTGTTACAGTGAAGAGGATGGGCTCTGAAAATATAGGCTTCCTCTAGTCTATATTTTGACTTTTACAATTAGAAATAATAACTCTGGGGATGATACTTAACCTCTTCAATCTTTAATTTTTCACCTGTAAACAGAATGAATGAGGTCATTCATGAAAATCACTTATTACAATACCAGACATAGAGTATATGCTCAATAAATATTAGCTGCTGCCAGGGTAATCCCAAGACATCTGTTTTGGCCCATTTATTGTTTTACATCACTTTCCTGGATAATAAACAGATTCAAATACTTCTCGTATGCTTGTAATTTCCAATTCAATATGTCTAGTCTGTAATTCAAACTAGATCTTCCCGTTAATGCCTGCTAATGTGTAGTGCAGACATTAGGAGTAAGAATCCAATAGACAAGATCCCAGCCATTCATTAACTCACATTTTACTAGTATAATTTGTTGTGTAAATGCATTCATAACTCAATCATCCTTTCATTCATTTAACAATTACTCATTTAGCAAATGTATTTGTTCACTGATTTAATAAAAGTCAGATACAATGCTAGACACCACAGATATAGTCCCTGTCTTTATTGCATTTACATTTTTTGTGAATAACAACACTTAATCAGCACATTCATAAACGTAACAGGACATTTAGAAGGACTTCTGTTGTCTCAACACTGGTTCTAATAAATAAAACAGGACCTAGGGCTTCAAATCAACACCATATTTTTAGTTCATATAGCTGTTGACGAACTACCAGTAGTTGGGGCATCCAACTGCCCAGTAGTTGTATGGGAAAATGCCAGAAAGGAACCAAATACCGTCAGTATCTAAGAGGAATACTGAAACAAAGAAAGGAGTTCTTTCTTATGCTATATGAAATAGAAATTCTCCTAGGGAACCACTCATACACGTGGGCTATTCTTACAAAAAGAGAAGATAGATGTAACGTTTGCCAGATACATGTTTGTTCAACTACAAAACCCACCCTTATGCTGTAACAAGCATGGAATTTGGTGAGAGTGTTCTTGGGAGAGTCTTCTCTCAATTTAGGATTATACAATATACGGGCTAGCCCCAGTGGCCTAGGGGTTAAGTTCGGCATGCTCTGCTTCGGCGGCCCAGATTTGGTTCCTGAGTCTGGACCTACACCACTCATCAGTCAGTGGCCATGCCATGACAGCAACTCACATACGAAAAAGGAGGAAGATTGGCAACAGATGTTAGCTCAGGGTGAATCTTCCTCACCAAAAAAAAAATAAAAAAAGGAATATAGAATATTAATCTTTTGATTTTCTTTCTCATATGATAGTGTAGAAGAGTAGGATATTTGACATGTCCCGTGAAGTTTTTGGATACACTTTATCATAGACTTTAAAGCCAATTCTGGTTATATAGGCATCTGAAAGTAAGAAGTTTTCTAAGGGCACCATTAACGAAGGGTTTTAAGGGACCAAAGAGTGATGTGCCTTAAAAACATTGAGGCTATCTCATTCCACACTAGATCTTATGATTCTTAAGAGAGCATGCCAGAAAATTCTTCATATTCCCTTGGATCTAGTTAATAATCAAGTAAGTTTGCAATGCTTGAGCCATGAGGAATACCAGGCAGGGTGAGTTGAGGCAGATCGATCAGATTATAGGAGAAGTTGAGTTAAAAGCTGATTGAGTCTTGGTTGGAGTAGCAGCAATGCGTACACAGAGAAACTGATGAACTTGGTGTATATTTTGGAGCTCTGTCAGAATTTACTGGTGGGCTGGATAACCCACAGGGAGGATTCAAAGATGACTTCTGTGCTTTTGGCTTGAACAATTGAGGATTCAGTGGGGCTAATTTTAGAACAAGGAACATTGACATATTAATAAACCTGGGTGGAGAGAATCATTTGTTCCATTGAGGTCATGTTCAATTTTAGATGACAAATAGACAATAGGCAGCTAGGAGAGTTTTGGAGTCCAGAGGGGGTTCCAAAGTGGAGTGTTTGGACATTGAAGGAGCCAGAATAATTCTCCCATTTAACAGGACAGATGACTAAGATCATAATTTCAAACAAAAGTTGGCTTTGAGATTTGGAGATAAAAATTTGAGAGAGTTCCTCCCTGAATATTTTCACTTTCTCAAGAGGTCTGAAATGGGGCCTTTGGCTGAGAGAGAGAAGGCCTAGCAGCTGGATATTCAGGAAAGAGCTAAGCGTATAAACCAGTCTCAGGAGTGGGAAATGATTATAATAGCAAGATATATTAGATTTCTAGGCAGTGTCGACTTCCTACTTGAGGTCTGTGGTCATGAATTTTAAGTGAAACCAGTAAGAAACAAAATCAAACTTTGCCTTGGGTTTGAATCTGCTCTGTCAGAGACTATTTTATTATTTTTTTAATGCAACCACAGGAAAGAGAGGTGAAAGAGCCTCTGCCCAGCTGAGAACCTACACAAGCACAAGAAGCTAATTTGCAGATTAAGTGAGCACATTCCCACACGGAATATTTTATTCTCGAGTGAAAAATAGATATACAATTTCCAATGACAGAATAAATTTACTAATTTTATAGTCATCACAACCTCATGTTTAAAGATTATATTCAAAGGCTATTAAAAATGAATTTTATACCTCAAATTTTGCTTTGGAAACCTGAATTATAGACTTTAATTTTTTTGATTTTAAATATGGAAAATATTAGTTAACAATTCTGTTAGATGAGGAGTCTTGAGAGGAATATAATCTTATTGGCATAATTATCCTGGTGCTACTAGGACATTGTTCTTTTCAGCAAATTAAGGGAGAGAAGGTTGGAAAATGTCTACATTTCAATAATACTACAAATAAAGTGATCGTCAGGGTAGCCCAAACTTTTTTTAAGCTTAATGCCTGCTAAGATCAACCTTAGCACAGCTAAGAAGGAGACTAGGTTCCCAGACTTTCTCTCCCTCTATGATTCCAAGTTAGAAATGGCCCAGAGAGACTTTGCACGAGATCTGGAAGGCAAAGGTGAAGCGTTGTTTATTCTACAAAGGTCATTATGTTCAGAAATGGTGACAGTCACAAAGATGAGTCCCAACAATTCTCTCTTCTGTATTCAGCTTGTCTCCCCACTGCTGGTCCCATTGATGGGTAGTGGGCTTCAGTCATCCCAAATGCTTGACTGTGGCTCTACAGAGACGTTAGCTACGCAGCAGCCCCTCTTCTTGAGCTTCCCTCCTGTGACCTTCTTTAGCAAGATGGACGTGTTTTATTTCTTCTATTATCTCTACAAACTTACATGTTTTCACCTGTCAGTCCTTCAAGCAGAATCATTAGTGGCTTTGACTCTAATCTTCTGATTTCCCCTTCCAGACCTTTGCATTCTCAGCACTCTTCACTTTTCTGTAAGGTTTAATTCCTATATTAAATCCCTTAATGCAGAGGTACTCATAACGACTCTGCTTTTCTCCCTAAGCTGGACAAAAACACTGTTTCTGATTACAGCATTTCTCTTTAATATTAAAGGTACTGCTTCTATGTTACACACTAGTGAAGATCTTAAATATTGACATGGGCTCCAAATTGTTTATGTAAAGAAATTGCCTTTCATAGTCGGGATCAACATCCCACACAAGAAGACAAAGTGCCTCATTTGGATGCAGCAGCTCTTACACTGGTTAAGGTTTATATTTGATATTCAGGAAAAGATATATTAAAACAATCTTAGGGGCCAGCCAGTAGCCCAGTGGTTAAGTTCGCGCATTCCGCTTCTCGGAGGCCTAGGGTTCGCCGGTTCAGATCCCAGGTGTGGACATTGCACCACTTGGCAAAAAGCCATGCTGTGGTAGGCGTCCCATGTATAAAGTAGAGGAAGATGGGCATGGATGTTAGCTCAGGGCTGGTCTTACTCAGCAAAAAGAAGAGGATTGGCAGTGGTTAGCTCAGGGCTGATCTTCCTTAAAAGAAAAAAATCTTATTCTAAGACTTCAAATCAGACATCAATATGTAGAATTCATTTATTTGTCAACATTTCAGATTCTGATATCAGTTTTAAATTTTCCAAGAGAATGCAAGCACTAGTTTATGGGTTTAATGTCCTTTACAATGTTAGGGCAGACACAAGTTGGTGTCTAGGATGGCCGTGCCAGATTTTCTTCTTAAAGTCATTTTTCAGTGTGTCTAGGGTCAAAAATGAAGTGACTCAGAGACGGACACAGTTAACCATTTGGATTAGTGTGTCTTGTCTTCAGGATTCTGGTCATATTCCCCACCCTTAGCACAACCACTTGACTTATTTCTGTATTTTCCATTGCATAGGTCTTAAACTATGGTTGTAGATGTCTGGGAACCAGAGTGAGATCAAACACACTGAGGTAGTTAACATTATCAATGAGTAGATAAGGAGTGTGAAGTTAAACAGCCAGTGCTTTTCACAAGTTTTCTTTTGGAAACAGAAAAATTTTTGGTTAGCAATGCCTATTTTTATTGAATTATTTATTTTTTTGAGGAAGATGAGCGCTGAGCTAACAGCCACAGCCAACCCTCTTCTTTTTGCTGAGGAAGATTAGCCCTGAGCTAACCTCTGTGCCCATCTTCCTCTATTGTATATATGGGACGCCTGTAATAACATGGCCTGATAAGCAGTGAATACGTCCACACACAGGATCCAAACTGGGGAACCCTGGGCCGCCAAAGTGGAGTGCACAAACTTACCACTATGCCACCCAACCAGTCCCATAATGTCTATTTTTAAAAAGAGATTTTAGTCCCAGCAGGACAAAAATAAACAATGGAAAATGGTGCTAAATAAATAAAGGAAGATATGCTGGATGAAATGGGGTTCTTAGAGACAAATTTAGAATTATGTTAAAGATAAAACAGGATCAAATATTTACCCGGGTGGAGTAGTTCTAGGGAATAAGTTTTCTTTAATTTTTGGTAAGTTGGGAAAAGGAGCTTGGCCCAGAACAGTAAACTAGAAAGATTTCAGAAAGTTACTGGGAATATATTGCCCAGGTAAAGCCCAGGTGAATTATTGATAGATACTCCCTAAAATCTGCAGATATGAATTCAATATCTGCATAACTGGGTAACCATAATTAATGACTAGGAAAATTATATCAGATGGTTATTTTAAATTTGGACATATTTGACAAGGTATGTATGGAAAAAATTTCAAATTGTTTAAGTAATGTTTTGAATTAATGAGTTGTTTTGAAGTGGAAAACAATAATGTTTTGCATTATAAGGTAAATGCGTATGAAATAGGAAGGTGATACTAAAGGAAACTACAGAAGAGATAAGTCAAAAAAAGAACCAGGGGGCTGGCCCGGTGGCCCAGAGGTTAAGTGCGCACGTTCTGCTTCTCCCCGGCCCCGGGTTCACCGGTTCGGATCCCAGGTGCGGACATGGTACTGCTTGGCAAAAGCCATGCTGTGGTAGGCATCCCACGTATAAAGCAGAGGAAGATGGACATGGATGTTAGCTCAGGGCCAGTCTTCCTCAGCGAAAAGAGGAGGATTGGCAGTAGTTAGCTCAGGGCTAATCTTCCTCCAAAAAGAAAAAAAAGAACCAGCGTGGCCACAAGAGATGGAATCCAGCCCTGAGTCTGAAGTCATACATATGGAAGAACTCTACTGGGTGGTTTATCTTACACTAGGGGGTGAAAACGAACACAATTTACATGAATCATGAATATTTTTTGTAAGTCCATAATTTATTTACTTACTATAGGAGGGTCCTCATGTTGCATAATTTTAAGAAATGTGCTAGGAAAATAAGTATCTGGCCTTGAAAGCCAAAAGGAAGGATAAAGAATACGGGCACTTTGACACACAAAGTGTTTGCCCCCTGCATTTAAAGGAGAAAACTAAACCAATGAAGAAATAGTAAAGAAAATATTAAAACAACTGGGACTATTTAATGCAATACGGATCACAATAGGGGGAACAAACCTGAACTGCCCAACTCATTGTCGCAGTGTGAGCAGCGCCATTTAAACGTGGTAATGGAAAGTGTTCGAAACTTGAGAAATTAAAATGCTTTATATTAGTAAACTGGTAAACTTCAGGAAGGGGTTCATGTCCATTAGGCGACAATAATTTATAAGCTAGATACAAAAGCACAAGAAGAAGCCCCTGGAAGTAATTTGTTTAAAAACCTTTAGACCTATTTAGGAATGAAAAAGAAAAAAAGAAAATCAGAGATAAATAGACATTGTGCATGCATATTTCTGAGCACATTAAAAAAGTTGATAATAGCTTGAAATTAAGGTAATCAAACTTTTTAATTCATTCATAGTCCTGTTATCTATCATTTTCCCTTTGTCTCCTGTCCCCCACCCATTTACCTCATAGGTACCCACTCTTGTTATTGCAAACAATTTCCAAAATATTTTGGGGGAGATGGGTGGACTAATGCTGCCCTTATGAAATAATGCAGGAATTAGCACAAACAGCTTTTGGGGCCAGAAGAAAAGAGTTAAAAGATAACTTCATCAAGTCTAATTCAGAGTTCTTGTCCTTAAAGCTTAACATTTTAGCCAAATCATTTTTCAGCTGTGTATTTACAATTTAATTTTAACCATTTGGCTTGAGTTTTGGGATTAAGGTAAAATACCGGATTCTGTAAATTATGGTGTGGGTACAATTTTGCAATATTTCAACATGTACTAAAAACATAAATTCCTGTTTTTATTCTTCGATCTCATTGGTATATTAAAGAGCCTTCCCAAACATTGTTATCAAATGAGGGCCCTGGATGTGCATTACCACAGTAATAATGCTGTTTTCTGAAGTCAGCTTACCAGGATACGTTGAAAGATGTCCATTAAAAAAATTGGATTGTTCTAAAATTTTGTTCTGTTTATCATTTTTTCACTCAACATTGGGTTTCTGAAATCTGTCAATTTTTTAAACATAAATTTATTTCATTTCTTTTGGCTTCTGCATGGTAATACATTATATGCATAAAGCATCCTTTACTTATGATGGCCATTTTGATATAGATGGAAGTTATCTCCAATGAATTCCGAAAATTTTTAAAAATATGAAATGCAAGTAAAACTCTACTCGATGAGGAGACATGAGAAGTATATAATCTTATTGACGTAATTATTCTGATGCTGTTATGAAATTTTTCTTCTCATCAAGTTTTTCTTCACTGGGGAGAAATGGGGACTGGGGCCCATGTCATTGTTATCTAGACTTGGAGTGCCCCATACAGATGGCATTGCCAGCCTCAGCTGTCCCAGGTATCAGAGAGGGACTTGGAAATTTTTGAGGAAGTCTCTCCAAAACCTGGGTGCCCTGAAGCATGGGACCCGGGCAGGAAACCCATTTGCCAGGGTCTAAGGGCAATACTGCCCAGAAGGATCTCCTCTGGCATCCATTACTAGTGTAAATTTCTTTAAAAGAGTCTTTTATGATTTGTATTTGTAACACTTTTCTCAGTTGCAATTTTATGTTTGTTGCTATTATTATTAAATTAAGAACTTTTTGTGCTCATAGACTATCGGTATCATGATGGCACTGACAATGTGAGTTTTGTTTTATCATTGAGCTTAGACTAAGTTATCTTACAGTAACAATCTAAAATCTCATTAGCTTTCAAAAACAAAAATGTATTTCTCATTTATGATAATATCCTTTGCAGAATGACTTTGGCTTTGTTCCAAGTCTTTTTCATTGCTCAACCTAAGCTGTGGAAGCAGCCTCTGTGTGTCATTATCCAGACTCATGACACACGGGAAAATAGACGTAGCAGAATCTTGTGATGGCTCTTAAAACTCTTGCTTAGAAGTGGCGCATGTCATCCACACTCACATTTCATTAGAGTGCAGTGGAAAGCATAGTCCTCCCACAAGCACAGGCCTGGCACAGAGGAGAAGCAAATCTTTGATAATACCATCTAACAGAATCTGTCCTCTTGTTCAAATTATTGAGTTTCCTTCAGTAAGCACAAAACTCAAAAGGCCCATTCAATCATGGCATCAGATTCAAAGTTCAAGATGTTCTGATGGTCCCTCCATGAGAGCTGAATGTGGTTCTCCTCCTCTTCCTCCTTCTTCTTTTTACTTGGATTTGCACTGAGATTCAATTAATGTGGTTCTTCTTGATCAAGATATACATATATATGTACTAAAATGTCAAGTTACCTACTTCTCATCGCCTTCACTGACCCCTGAATCCATATATAGAACATAAGATAGTAGAATAGGGATAAGATAGCCATAATAAATACCACCATCCAGAAAGGCACATAGCAGTTACTGTTCCTCAGCATCCTGAAATTCTATTTGGCAGAAGTTGCAAAGAGATCATCCACTGATGGTCGAGAATGATTCTTGATTGGGTCCTTGTCTCTGAAAGCAGGCAGCCTTCCAGTTCATTGTTCTTCATGACCCTTGGCTCCACCATACTTTTTATTACATGTCTTGCTTTTGCTCACCATCATATGAGTTTAGGTGCCAGCATGGAGCTTGGTTTGTAGTAGTTGCACAATAAATGCCAGCTGAGTAAACATTTCACAGGACAAGGCAAAGAAGTGTTATATAATGTAGAGTAGACTTATAAGCATGATAGAAACAAATAGTAATGAGAAATTCAAATATTTAATTAAGATTGTTATTTCAGGGAAATCTGGAAAGGTGGGGTATGAGACGGTAAGAAGATGGCACTTCCAGAAAAATGAAAAGAGTAAGCCATCAATGAACATGTTATGTATGAGACAAGCTTCATGAGGGATTTTAAGGAAAACAATGTATCTTTTCATAAAATAAGTATAGTTTATAACAGCCGGTATGCTTTTAAATTATGTAATGAAAAACTACATTTAAAATATTTCTAAAAAGTCAATTGAAATACTTTTTATCTAACAAATATGATTTTTGATGTAAGTTAACTAAGAGTAAGGTTGTTCATGTTTCCCTCAGAATCTTTGTCCTCACGTCAAACACACAGAAAGATCTTCTCATTAAAAATGACACTGACAACTGTGAACTTACCAACAAAGTCTTCGGCTCTACCCTCCTCACTATGATTTATGATCACGTACTTAAAGTGTCTACCTAAAGCATTAAAATGATTAAGAGCTCCAGGATTACAAAATAGTGCCGCTGAGAGGTTAAAGGAATGATAGAAGAATTCCAGTAGGAAAATAATGAAATTTCGTCATATGACTGTATTACTCTCTCTAAATTTCTGCTCAATTCTTCGTTAGCATTTCTGATATTTTTGTCTACACATCTAACTTAAACATCTGTCTGTAAACTAAAGTCATTCCCACATGAGGCAAAAAAAAAAAACTGTTGGATTTACCATATGCAAGTTTGTACATAAGCTTTTAAACTTTAAATCTTGATGCCTCTCCTGTGAACTGTAATTAAGCTGACAAGACACAGCAACTTCCGTAAGTACTTAACTGAATTATTTGTCTGCTCCCATGTCTGTCTGTGTATTTCTTCTATCTAATTCAACATTCAATAAACACACATTAAGTACCTGCTATGAGTAATTCATTCAGCTGGGTGCTGTGTTTTTTATTGAAAAATATGGAAACAATAAAATTCATACATGCGGTGTTCTGCCTCTGCTATATAGTAGGTCTGAGACCTTGTGCAAGCTGCTTAACACTTTCTGTGCCTCAGTGTCCTTATTTGTAACACAAGGATGTTAACAAACCTATCTTTCAGAGTTGTTATTAGGAAAAATCAATAGATGAATGTTTGTATGGAATAGCATCCAAATGTTAGCTTTTATCAATATTGTTAGAAAACTACAATGTAGTGTGATTAATTGATCTAATACCAGTAGATATCAATCTCTGTGAGACTGTGAAATGAGGGCTTAACTCTCTTTTAGAATGAGGCTTCCTGGGGAAAGTAATTTTTGAGCTGGCTGTTGAAGAAAGAATGAGCATTAACCTGATTGGTAGAGCAGAAGAAGGGCAGTGCAGGAGGAGAACAATGTATGCTACCGAATAGATGTGCAAGAGCATATCACATTTTGAAAATTGCAAGTCTTTGTGCATAGCTGGAACCAAAGTTTGAAGGGAAAAGCTCTGTAAATGGTACTAGAAAATATTTCTCAGGGCTAGATCAGAAAGGATTATTTCATCTATTTGATCATAAGCTTTTATTATTTTACCTATAAATATACCATAGCATATTGCTTTTGAGGAAAAATTGTGTATGGTGTTGTGGAAAGTGAGTAACAAGGATAAAAGTATGAAGATAACCATTTAGGATGTTATTATAAGACTTGGAAAGAGTGATGTGGCCTTATACTAACGTGGTAAAAATTCTTTGGAAGGAAAGGAAGATATATGAGAGACATTTCAGAAACAGGATTAGTGGCAGGAGTAGGTAGGGCAAACACTGACTTATCGAGGAATAGTAGAAGAGCAGATGATTTTTCTACCACCTCCAAAGCAACTACAGAAGGGAGAGGGGAAGTAGAAAGGAATGACATCGTGGCAAACAAAGAAAGCAGAGAGTGTCAGGAGGAGGGAGCCATTAGTTATGTGATATTCTACTGAGCATCAAAGAAAAAAGAGAGAGGCAGTCTACAGAGTTTTGAAGGTGCAACAGTATTAGTAAGTTTTGTTAAGCATTCCAGTGGGATGATCATAACCAAAATCATATCTCATTACCTTTAAGTATGACTGGGAAATGGTGACCTGACAATGTGACTATAGATAACATTAAAACAAATAAACAAACAAAAACAAAACAGCTGCTCAGAGCAAGAAAGAGACAGAGTTTTCCAGAGAGAAATTGGAGCAAATAAATATTTAAATGAAGACCAAATATATATATACATAACATAAATATCCAGGAAGAATAGGGGGTCACTAATAGAGTGAGACTCCTGAGGCCATAAAGAGAAATGGGTTCAGAATACTGAAGAAAAAGGATTGTCACTTCCATTGAGGAAAGTCAAAATGGAGCAAAAATGAGAAAGAATATACATACACATATAGATGAGTATGGGACAAAGAAAGTGATTAGATCTCTATTTCTCTCTTTTCTTCTCTAAATATGGAAAAAAGTAATTATTGGAAAGTTATGGAGGTAGAGGCACAAGGAAGGGTTCAGAACTTTAAGATGGCAGAAATATTTGGAAATAGCTTAATCTGAGTTAATCCAAGACACTACTAATTAGAAACAAAGAAATGTGTAACCAGTTGCCATTTAAAATTCCAGAGATTCCTCAAAACCGTGAAATGGAACTGGTTTCAAAGAGCTTGTTTGTTGATTATGAAGTTTCTCTTTCGGGCAGTGTACCAGTGAGTAGGGTAGCGTGCAGGGGAAGAAAGGGATTGTGGGTTCTACAGTTCAGAAATCAGAATATTTAGGGCTCAGATGTCAGAAAGGGATAAGAAGCTGAGGATCTTTTCAAGAATGTCATGAGCTCTTCAGCCTTGGAAAGGAAGTGATGGCAAGAGGGAACTGGTAGGCTGGCATAAAAATAATCTGATTACAAGATTAAAGATCTCAGTGAGGACAAGGATCAACTTGTCATTATAAAGAAAATGAAGTAAGAATTGAGAAAGTGGAATATTTGAGTTTACATTTTCAGAATTGGGTCAGTCTGAGGAGACGACCAGATCCGTCAGAATATCTGTGGAAATAGGTGGCTGCAATAGAGTGAAGGAGGAAGCCATTGACACAAAATGGTAAATTAACTCTATCTGCAGTCTTCCCATTTCAACCTAGTTTTACCTCAGTTGATATCAGCTTATATAACCTATTGTGCAAATATCCTCCCAGAGCCATAACAAAGATAAGTAAAAGAATGGTCTAACTTCAAAATTGGAGTAATTTAGAATTATGGGGAGTATATAAAACCTGACTCTTCAATATGTTAGCCATACTTAGCAAGTCGTTGATTTCTCCTAACTTCAATTTCTTTAATTTTAAAATTGTGGTAATAAATATTTAATCAAATTAAGTTATACAATGTCAGAAGACTAGGTATCATATATACATGTTCACACATATTAAGTATGATTTTATTTATTAACATCATTATGATCAGTATTATTCAAAGTTGGAACATCCGTACGAAATAAACACAGATGTTTCAAATTAAGACTGAGACTAATCAGCTATGATTGATCTCTCCTTCACCCAGGAAATGTCAATTTGCTGGAAGTTGTTAAAAGCTTATCATGGGACAAAATTTAAATTGCTTCCTTTTGAAATCTATCTTCATGCTAATGGATGCTTGTTTTTTTCTTAAAAACACTAAAATAAATGTAAATTTTTATTCCTTCTAGTAAATAATGGTTGACTATTGGTCTTGTTTTTGACAAGTAGAGTGATAAGCCTTAATTACTACATTTTAGAACAGCTTTGGATTGTGTTTAGCTGCATGTAATAGAAATGTGATCCCCAGCGACTCCTCACATAAGGAGACACACAGAGGCAAGCAGCCCAGAGCCACAGAAGAGGTTCCTTGGTATCAGCAGTGTCCCAAGCACCTCCTTTCTGCTTCACCATCTTCAGTAAATGACTTATTTTCACAGTCACCTTATGGTTGTGAGATAGTGCTCTATCTATGGCTTCACGTTTGCAATCCTGCCAGAATAAATACAGGGATACATAAGCAACAAAGAGAAATAAGTGATGCTTATATCAAGAAAGCAACATTTCCCCGGAATCCCCAGAAGAAAATTCGCTGGCAATGGCTCTGTCTCATGACAGGACTAAACTGCAGAGGCGGCTGGGAAATGTGGTTTTTTAACATGGCATTTGGTTATCTTCAACAAAATGGAGAGTTGGTAATAAGGATATAGAAGAGAATAGACGTTAAGTAGGCAAGCAACAGGGTCAGCGACAACAAATGTGCATGCATTTTGAATTTATGATGATGAAAAAAAAGAAAGGGACAGGAAATATTTTACATAATCATTGAGTTACAAATCCATTTAAAAGCTTTATGACTATTGAGTGGTTGTTCATATTGAATAGTAATTAGGTATATACATATTAATGCACTATTCAAAATTACAACATTTTGAACAAAGTGTTGTTTTCCTAAAAGAAAATTCAGATTTGTGTGCTTATTGTTTTCGAAATTTATAATTTAAGGCTTAGAATTTTTGCAAATACTATTATCTATATTTCTTGCTTTTAAATGTACCTTTTACTTTTAGCCTGTGATCTAAGTACTTTCAAATCAAAACATACAAAATGAATGTTTATCACTGAAATATTTCAGTGATATGCATGGTAATGGATATTAAACTGGTTGATGTTAATTGACATAAGAAAAAATTTGCAATCAACCACTGTCAGGTTCTTTTAGTAAATGCTGATGGTTTCTGACCTCCTTCCCAATCTTGTCACCACAGAACATGTTACAATGAAAGTAAGCCTCAGACTGAATTCTGGTAAAAATACAAATATTTGTTACCAAGCATGTACAAAAATAATTATGTGACATTCCATAACACTAACGCTTGTTCTTTCTTAGGCACAGGTACAACCACCTTGAGACTTTCAGTTCACTCTACAGCAGATAAAATGATAAATCCATGGCAAAATCAGCCAGCCTTCTACATGGATCCAGAATCAGATGAGTTTCTTAACTCATCTGGTTAAGAAAGAGATGGACAGAGGGGGTGAGAGAGAGAGAGTGTGTGTGTTGTGGTAAATGTACTATAGAATCTTCTTAGACAATTATATGTCATGAACATCATTTATTTCCCCCAAGTAAATCTTTTTTGTCTTTGAGGAAGATTAGCCCAGAGTTAACATAAGCTGCCAATCCTCCTTTTTTTGCTGAGGAGGAGAGGCCCTGAGCTAACATTCATGCCCATCTTCCTCTACTTTATATGTGGGACGCTTGCCACAGCATGGCTTGATAAGCAGTGCAGGCCCACGCCTGAGATCCAAACCAGTGAACCCCAAGTGCATGAACTTAAGGGCTACGCCACTGGACTGGCCTTCAAATAAAACATTTTTAATGTTTGTCATATTAATTATGAGCCTTCGGTTTCGTATTTACTTAGTAATGTGTAACAAGCTTATATAGGAGCTCTGAAGTAGGAATTCCTGATTAAGGACCTTCAAACACTAATGAACCACCTCTGAATTGTGTATTCCTAATTAGGGCCCTACAAATGTTATCTAACCTTCCCAAGAGTGTAGGTTAATATTAACCCTCACACACACGCGCACGCACACACACACGCACACATCCCTCACTCTATACACTGAGGCATCTTAAATATCAGACATAACCAGCGAGTACGTTTGGTCACAAGGCCAATGTAAAGCAGCTAGGGGTTGGATGGGATACTTAGCCAGTGCTCAGAAAGCTCTGTAGCACCAGCTAAGGCCTCAAGAGGCCAAGTCAGCTCAAGAATGTCTGAGGTTGAAAGAAGTAACAGTGACAGTGACCAAGCTAGGGGAGAGCTCAGATCAGCCACTTTGCCTGAGGCCAGTCAGCATCCCCAGGTCTCATGGTGGCTCTGAGAACACTGTCACCTCTCAGGTCTTGGACTTTTAAGACATTTTATTTGCTTCTTGCAGTCCAGAGTGCCATGAATTGGTGATTAGGTGCCCTTCTAATCTTCTTTCAAGCTTCATGCAATTGAGCAGGTATGTTTTATAATTTGTAGTTTTACCTTGTAGACATTTTCATGTTTCATGGAATTTCAATGTGCTATTATATTCTGCGACAAACATTTGAGAGTATAATAAAACATGTTTTGTTAAAAAATTACTGACTTTTGCATTTTGGATGCAAAATGTCAATATAATTACTTTAGATACGTACCTGAATGTTAAAATCTTTCCATTTGGAACCTACTATAGCAAGAAATTTGAATTCGGTGGTACTTGTATTTAAATAGAACAGAAACCATGAAAAAACTAAACAATGTAAAAATTTTACATGAATATTTCAGTTGTTTTACCATATGTGTCCCCAATAAAAATATAATTGGTTGCCTAGACAATTACTTTTGGTATGCCATAAACTGACAGGATGAAAACTATTTTCACTGAGTTAAAAGCTTGCTGTGTGTTGCATTGTAATTTTCACTGACAATGAGAAATCAACATATTTTATAATAATTACTTACCCCATTAAAATTTCAAATGGAAACATTTAGCATACTTAAATCTGATTGTTACAGCTATCATCCACAAAGAGCTGACATTAGGGTTAAGATATTAAAAACAAAGTCCCCAAAATACCTAATATCTTTTAATATTCAGAATATGTTGCAAACTCTCTGAATGATAATAATGTTACATTATATAGTATATTGTTTATTTGTTAAAATAGTTGTTTAGAACGAAATTCCTGAAACAGGCACATTTTTTAAAAAATCTCTTACTCAAATGTCACCTCTGCCTCACTAGCAGGTGGTCGGCTCTCCCTTGGGTGCTGTTTGTTAACTGCTGCAGCCTCATTACTTACCTAGTTAGTTGACTATTTGAAGCTCTCTGAACTGCTACTCAGTTGATTGAAGGTGGCAGCTGATATGTTTAAGAGTTTTATTTTGTAATCATTTGCTTAGTTTTGGACATTTAGCTCTATTCCCTCAGGATGCACACTTCACCAGGATAGTCTAGGTGGGGTATGTTCAAGTGACCATCAGCTGTAACCAGTGCTTCCCGCTAGAATCAGTGGTCTCCTCTACTGTCAAACTATATTGGTATATTTTTCTAGTTAAATAGCTAAAACTATCTTGCTTCAGGTGGATTGTTTCCTAGAGCCCAGAATCTACCCTTGTAATTTGACTTCAAAATTGTGCCCTCTACACATGTCTGCATAAAATCCCTTTTTATGTCTGAACACTATTGTTGTTCCAGTTAATTTCAAAGAGGTTCCTTAGCTTTCATTGTGTTAAGTCTCTGGATCAAAAGTCTCTGGACCAGTATGAAGGAGCGATTCTACTCAACATTTCAGATTTAATTTTTTTAAGCTGCTAGAGACAAATCCGCCTTCAATCTGTGTCTCGCATTTGATCTTAGCCAAAAGGCCGAGAAGTGATTTCAATCTGGGTCTCAAACTCTAGTGTATATTTGAATAACCAGATCATCTAGTTAGAAAGATGGATACTCAGGCTCCACCCCAGACTTACTGAATCCAAATCTGCATTTTAACAAGATTCCCAGGTGATTAACATGCACATTAAAGTTTGAAAACCAATGGCTTATAGGGGTATTTTTATTTGTCTACAGAATAAAATAGGGAACACTTAAGCATGTATCATGATTTTTCAGACATCTAATAGTACATGTGTATAGTAGTCATTTTCCAGATGGTACTTTCTTACCAAATACTGAATTTTCCTAATTCCTTTAAGCTCCAAGATGATGATTATGCTATATAAAATCTAAGGAGGACCATTACTCTTATAATAAAATTTAAAAATTCAGTAAATTTGATTGCCACATTAAATATATATATAATTTCATGATGCTGCATCATAATTAGAAATAAATATAAATCTCTTGAAGATATGATTATAAATGACTTTAAGATAGATATGCATATTCGTTAGTAGAAGAAAGCAAGAAGCTATTAGTATTTCCCTCCATTCAAAGACCTATCCTAGCCAGAAACAAGATAAACTTGTTATTTTGGAAACTAGTGTCATAAATTCATCTAGCTCTTTAATTAAACACTTATTAATTTCATACTGTAACCAGGGCTTGTGTTTGATGCCAAAAAAACTAAATGAGAAACAGTCTTCCTCTCAAGAATTTCAGTTTTTTGTGGAGCCAGACGAGGAACAGAAAACTTCTATAGGGATTCAGAACATGTCACCCCAAAACATGCCTCTTTGGCATATCGATTATTTGGAATTAAAGGTACTTGAGAAACAACTGGTGTAAGGACACTCTGACCCTCCTTTGTCCCCCAGAAAGCAGGAGATAAATCTTTCATGTGGAAGGTCCCCTCCCTGAACCAGGAAGGGAGAAGGCATCCTGTCACCAGAGAGGGAATTTAGGGCAGAGAAGGCTGTACAAGCAAAACTTGTTACTTCTTCGCCAATTTACCACCCCAAGCTCAAACCCCTTTGTCCTGTCAATTCTTCACAAATTTATTGTTTCTTTGTCTAAAAGGTACAAAGGCTTCCTGCTTTGGTCACTTCATTGAGTCTCATATTTTTATAGGACTCCTGTGCATATGAAATTAAACTTGTTTTTCTCCTATTAACATGTCTTCTGCGAATTTAATTATTAGGTCAGCCAAAGAACCGAGAAGGGAAGAAGGGAAAATTTTCCCCCACCCTACACTTCAATAGAGAAAAATTCATCCTAGATATATGGGTTGAAGCAGAATGCTGTAGAAAGAAATACTAGAAGACCCCATTGCCTGGTACAATCAAGACAGTATTCATAGACATGAAAACCTGGAAGTACATGTTCCTGAAGGAAGACAATATGCTACTTAGAACAATACGCAGAGCGTGGAATGCACATCCAGATAGAGGGACAACATGTACAAAATAATACTGCTGTGCAAAGGCAGTATTCATAGCACCGAGAATATCTGAGTACTTGAGCACGATGTAGTGGGAGACGAAGCTTGCAAAAAGCTGGTTGGGAGGGACGCAAATTATATTTTGTCTTATTTACCATGTTAAGTGATTGTCATGCTCAAAGAAAAAACATTATTTCCCTTTTCCATTTCAGGCAGAAAGAATCTTTTCCTGGATTTTGATCTAGGAAGATTCCAGTTTCTGTCTTCTTTGCTGCCATACAACCTGTGCCATTTAGAAAAGAATAAATAATTCCTTCAGCAGGGGTTTTGGGGAAGTGTCTGTCCGGCTCTAGCGTGCAACTTTCAGCAATGAGCTTGTGGAAGTCCTCTGTGAGGGCTTTCTCTGTGGAGGTAGGCTGGTTCACACACCTGCTTTGTTCCAGGTTGTGGAGTCAGGTGTCTTGAGAAGGAATTCACTCTCTCGCTGTCTTGCCACTTTCCTATTCTACTCCTTCTCTCTGCTCTTGGATGAAATACAGGTACCACGACCATTCCCCTTTCATTTCCTATTCTTCGGCCAAGTTTATTTATATACATTGCTAGAATAACCCAAGTTATATGACTAATGGAAGGACACATTTCCCACGTTTCACCATGATTTGTCAAAAACTATCCTGGGGCCATGGGAGGAGTAGAAGAAATTAACCTAAAAATAGAGGCTTTGGGCTGGCTCAGTAGCATAGTGGTTAAGTTCATGCACTCTGCTTCAGTGGCCCGGAGTTTGTTGGCTTGGATCCTGGGCACAGAGCTACTCACTGCTCATCAAGCCATGCTATGGAGGCATCCCACATACAAAATAGAGGATGATCCACAGATGTTAGCTCAGGGGCAATCTTCCTCAAGCAAAAGGAAAAAAATAATCAGGAGTATTTGCAATGGATATTAGCTCAGGGCCAATCTTCCTCACACACGCACAAAAATAGAGGCTGAAATTTTAGTTTGGACATTTATCAGTTGTGTGATACTGAGAAAAACGCCTAAAGCATCTGAGCCAGATTGTCATCATTTGAAAATTGTGAGTAGTGACACATGCTGCACAGGATTGCTCTCAAGAACTCAATTATTCTCATGTTTTTGGAAATTACAGTATACATAAATGTTGTAGACAGTGGAAAGTTAGGTTTCTTTATCCCATGCTTAGTGCTAACAATTTGGGAAGTGACTAGGAATTTGGCATTGGAGTCAGAAAACTGACCACGTGATTACAGAGCAGGATGCTAGTTGTGAGACCTTGACTTAAGTTTCTTCATCAATCAAAGCTACAATATCATCATTTATAGAAAGTGGATAACAAGAGAATTTCCTTCGTAGAGTTTTTGTTTGGATTAAATAATAATGTATGTAAAGCACACAACTAGTATCTGTTAGTGCCTGATATATATAGCAATGTTAGCTAATAATAAGAAAGTGGATGGGAAAGTAATTTTGAAATGTTTATTCATTAAAAGAGGATTACTTGTGAAATGAGAGAACAAGTTTAATATATGACAGAGAAAAGTCAAGGATGCAGAAATGTTGGTGAGAGGCCAGTGAGACACAGTGTAAGGTTTCTGAGAACTGAGTTTCTTCACATTCTCCCTTTCATCCTTAATATCTGATCACTAAGTAAGGCATATCGTAGGCTATCTGGTTTTTTTAATTCATTCATTGTTTATGAGTGGAAACATACTTGATGACCGCAGGATCAAAATCTTGACAGATCAGACGTCTCCATTGCAGTAAAGTCTCACTTACATCTCAGCCAAACTAGTTACCCCCTAGATGGTACTACGTTCAAGGTGACAAGGACTGAAGCAAGAGGTTAAAATAAAAAATGTGGACAAAAAAATAAAATCATAAACAGCTTTTTCTGTGATACATGCTTCCATGGTTGCACACATATCCTTAAGAATGTGACACAGGGACCTGAATTATATATAGTAAAAAGAAAACCTCATAATTAATTAATGTACTAGGTACTATCATAGAGTCAAATTCATAATAGACTCTCCTTTCTTCTCTGAGGGAAAATGTCTGACACAGAGTAAAAGCAAGGGTGATTTGTAGCACTAACCTTGAGCATGTATAAATAACTTACAAGGATGATTTATTGCTAATTAAATTCTAATATGAATAAATGAACTATTTGCTTTAATTGCATAAGGGGTTGGTCTCACTGACTACACAGACCACGTTCAACCCAAGATTTATGAGTAACGGACAAGTCCACTGAGGGTCATTTACAAAGTCTTTGCAAGATTATACTTCTAAAATCAAAAAGATCATATCAAATTTATGTTTGAGAATATCGAAACCTGTTTTCAGAAAAACATACTTTTAAGAAGAGAAATACAGCATTTTAAAGGAGAGATATATCAACATCATTATTCTTTGATAGATCATTTTTATTTATATATTTAGTTTTTAAGAATGACATTGGTAACATTATATGAAAAGGTATTGAAATTTATTGATATGATTTATGATTATTACACATAGTCTATATGAAGTAAAATTGTGAGGTGAAATACAAAATTATTTTTAGAACATTAAATGTGAATTTAGTTCTGTTCAATAGCTATATATAGGTAATTGCTACATGCCTAATACTGTGGTGGGAATTGTTGCAGGAAAGCAAGGAAATACATGGTCCTTTCAAGGAACAGAGTTGTCGTGTTCTCAAGACATGTGCTATATTCTTCTGAAAAATATATATACTTCTATGACTATTTGGTTATCACTTTGTTCTACATAAAAGTGAAAAGCAGGAATTACCCCTTTAGCAATTAACGTAATAACTAAGATGAATGTGGTATCATTTTATATTAGTTATTCATTATGAGAAAGTGAGGAATGTTATCAAGTTAGATTAATCTTTGAACGAGAGATTTATTTGGAGATAGAGACAAATACAGAAGTTTATGCAAAAACATGTAAAATTATTTAGCTTAGCCCTTGTTTATTTTTAAATCTGGATGCAGATTTGTCTAGTGAGTGTCTGGAAAGGTAATTTAATGTTCTAAGTAAGGAAAAGTCCTCACAAAAACAGAAAGTAATCATTTGGAAAGAAAAATCATCCCAGTGCAAATCTAAAATCCTAAGGATGTGAAACATCTCATTCTTTTGAAAAGGTAAAACTTGTAGCTGAATGCGGTCAGTATTGAATTTGCACTCAAAGTATAACCTGTTGAAACAAGTTGTAACATAAAGCTGGTATGACATCGAGCTGTTCAAAGTAGTCATTCTAAGTGAGAAAATATAAGCATTTTCTTTCAATTACAACATGTTGGTAGATAGAAAACCACGAAACAGAACAGTGAGAAAGGGAAGTGATACCGGATTCTGAATCTGAAAATCAGTGGTTATCATTTCACCTTTCAATGAAGTTTCAAAGAAACTTATCTCCCAGGATATCCTATCATAGAAGCGTGTTGATGATCATGGAATAGAATTAAATTCTACTGTCCTGCTCTCTAAAGGTGTCTGTGAAATTTTACTTCTTTTTTGGTATGTTTTAAAGGTACTGGGTATATTATTGTAGTAGGAAATGTATATTGTAAATTTCAAATATTCATATATTCAGGAAGGATTATCACAACATAAACCTTTAGAGATCATTGATTTACACCATTCTTTTAACCATTTCTTTTTTCAATAGAGTATCTATTGAGAACTAATTGTACCTTAGGCCTTGTGATTTGTCCTACCAAGGTAATGTAGTCAAGTAGTCAAAAAATAGCTTGTGTTATTGGTTGAAGGGTGATAGGGACAGTTCTATGACTAGTATTCCAGAAGTGTTTTAGTCTCCCCTTATCTAAACATGTAAAATATCATACACACTGGAGGACATATGTGGCTTCCAAAGATACGATATAAAAACAAAATCATGCTTACTCTCAAAATCTTCCACCGACATGAGATTTGGTTACAGCTCATTGCCTTCTATTATAGTTACTTCTATACCTTAATGGTATGTCTCCTCCACTAAAATTTGAATTTTTCAGAGCAGTCAGTAGCATCATCCATTCAGCATGTATACCTGGGTCTATTACTATACCTAGTAGGCAGTAGGTATTAAAATATATGATGCAAAGCTGAATACATTAATTCACTTATTTATGCAACAGGTAATTACTGAACACATTTTGTCACAGAAGAAATTTCAATGCAACTGGCATAACAAAGATGAGAAGAGAGAGTCTTAGCCTCTGAGAATGTACAGGTTAGTAAGCAGGGCAGAAATCAGAGCATGATGTATTGAGTACTATACAGATGTATTGAGGAGTAAATTATAAGTCAAAGTGAAGGAGCTCACAGATATTTTGGAGAGAGTCAGTAGAGATTGTCTTTGGACTGAATTTGATGGAAGAGTGGCAATGGGCAGGTGGGCCAGATACGAGGAGTCCGTCCCAGGAATGAAGAACAGCATGTGAAAATACAGAGGGCCTGGCCCCTGGCAGGTACTTAATAAAGATTTGTTCCCCTGAATTGAGTAAGTGATTCTTACCAGGACAGATTTGTTGAGCTCAGGGGAAGTTCTTGGACAAGGAAGCAAGATGTGTGTTTTGGCAAAGTGTAAACCTGAAATAACACTGTTACCATGCCAAGCTTCTATGTTTGGAGACAGGGTATTTCAAAGTAGTTCACAGGAGTTTTGAGATTTTGACTAATCTAATTAAGTGTGCCCTTGGTGCTAGAGTATAGAGATATCCAAAATGGAGTAAAATGCCAAGGCATGGAGTTTCAAAACACAATATAGCTCTTTTATTTTAGTCCCACAAGTCCCTGAAGCTCTGTCTGTTTATTTTTCAGTCTTTTTTTTCCCCTTTCATTTACATCGGGTAATTTCTGTCATTATATTTTATTTATTTATTTATTTATTGGTGAGGAAGATTGGCCCTGAGCTAATATCTGTTACCAATCTTCCTTTTTTTGCTTGAGGAAGATTGTCGCTGAGCTAACATCTGTGCTGATCTTCCACTATTCTGTATGTGGGATGCCACCACAGCATGGCTTCATGAGCAGTGTGTAAGCCCACACCCAGGATCCAAATCCCAGGCTGCCGAAGCAGAGCACACGAACTTAAACACTACGCCACTGGGTCGGCCCCTGTCATTACATTTTAAATTCACTGATTCTTTCCTCTGTCTCCTCCATTCTACTATTCTGCTGTTGAGCCCATTACAGAGGGGTTTTGTTGGTTTTGACGTTTTTTAATTTTGACCATTATACTTTTTAGTTTTAAAATTTTGATTCGTTTCATTTCCATGTCTTCTATTTCATTTCTGGGTCTTTCTGTTTTTGCATTTGTTTCAAATGTGTTCATTATGGCTCATTGAAGCATTTTTATCATGGCAGCTTTAAAATCTGGATCACATAATTCTAACTCCTCTGCTACATAGGTAATGACATCTATTGATTCTCTTTTATTTTTTTTTCATTTAGTTTGCAATCTTCCTTGTCCTTGGTATGACAAGGGATTATTGATTGAAACCTGGATATTTTTGTTCTATGTTATGAGTCTCTGGATCTTATTTAAACCTTTTGTTTTAACTGGCTCTCTGATATCACTGTGGCAGGGGAAGGGGTAGGACACTGTATCATTACTGACAGGTGGAGGCAGAAGTCCAGGTTCCGTACGTACTTATCCTCCATTGATACTCAAGATGGGGGTTGTTCCTCCCTAACGCTGGTGGGAGGTAGATGTTCTAACTTCTCCTGTGGTTTCCACTGACAGTGCAGTACCGGTGGCCTTTCTGTGGAGATGTAAAAAGTCAGGATTCCCCAGTCGGCCACTTCTGACACCACTTTAGTCTGGAGGGAGGGAGTGCCTTGTTACTGCCAATGAGGAGTGGCGGTCCAGTCTCCCCGTGTGATCTCCTCTGACACCACAGGGCGTCAGGGATGAAAACTTCAGATCCCCCTTGCCTTCTCTGCCACCACCCTGGTGGAATGCCAGGGTGCCGTATTATAGCCTACAACCTTTGCTGTCATAGGTGGGTGAGGAGATACAGGTTTGTTTTGTTTCGTTTTTTGCTTTTGTTTTTATTTTTGCTGTGGTTTTTGGCCTGCAAAGAGCAGTTATTTTTGAACAGTTTTCTATCTTGCTAAATTGCCATTTTTCCTGGCCTTTTGTCTAGAGACAGCAGGATTTTATTGGGGCTTTTGCTATGCATACCCATTGGCATTTTTGTGTTGTCAGTTTCTTCAGCTCCAAGTCTGGAATGTGTGAAGCAAAAAGAAATCAGAAATTGGAGAAATGCAGCATAGACAACTTGTTACATTGAGGAAAAATCATTTTTCCCCAAGGAAAGCCAGAGGAAGCACACCATCGTGTCATTTCTTGGGTTTCGAGGTCCCTAAATGGTCTACTTTTCTCTCTCCACCTTTCAGAGTCTTCTTATGTTTGTCGTATGTATTATGTTCGGGGCTTTTAGTAGCACTGAGTGCAAATAATAGGACAAAACCGCATCTCCTCCATCTTCTCTGACACGTGAATCATATGTAAATTTCAAGAATAGGTTTCTTTCACTTTAAATAATAGCACTCATAAGTGCTATCAAATACATTTTCTATATTTATTAAATCAAAAAACTTTCTGGCTTTATTAGCTACTCAGAGAAAACTTTTAACATAATAATAAAATAAGTCCAATTTAGCTTATACAGTGGTCGATTGTAATTAGCCTGTGTATAAGAATACTGCTTAACTTTACCTAGATGCCAATATTTATTAAAATTGTGCTTTCACTTGTAGATTTATTAATTTTAATTAGTATCTCTGAAAACAGTCTTCTCACTATTTTAGAGTTACATTTTTGTAGAAATGACCAGATTATATACTATTGTATGCTTTTTTTTTTTTTGGTTATTCACAATTGATTCATAACCAGCCTTAGGAAGAATGAAGATCAGAAAATTTATTTCCTAAGTAAAATGACTATAAAATATAGTTAAATACATAATGCTATTGATGAGATTTTTAAATATAGTTCACTATCATTAAATTTTATATGTCTTTGAGGAAATACAGTTGTAGAAGATCACCATTAAAAATTAATACAACAGCAACTTTCTTCCTCAAAGAAAAAAAAAAGAAAAGAAAAGATGGCTAATTCTTATTTTCCAATTCTTGTGCTTTTTCCTAGATATAGGTCAGGTCAAACCTGGAATACAATGGCAAGGCTCAGTGACACTTCGACATACTCCCTCTATTTTGGATCTTTACTGTTGAATAGGAATGTTCATTGGAAACTTGCTTTCAGAGAAAGGCAGGATTAAAATTGTGGTTTTGCTTATTTAATTGAGACTATATCAAGAGATTTAGAACTCATCTTTCAAGTAGAAGTCAGAGAAGTGCAACGTACACAACTTGTTGCATTGAGGAAAAACATTATTTTTTTCCCTACCGCAAGGAATATGTTTTTATTCTTTTAATTCATAAATCATTATCTACTCATCTAAGTTAATTGTCATATAAAACTAGTTTTCCATGACAGAAATCAGAGCAGCAAGCACATTAGCCTGAAAGGTCTTTGCATCCATCACCTACGTTTTTGTCAGGGCTTCAGAAGTACTGAAATAGAGGAAGGGAATTGCCCTGCAGGGTTGTCTTTACGATTGTCAGGCCTGGAAATAATATGTAAGGTGTGAGAGTACTCTCAGACCTTGTGATTAATTGAAGGGTGGCTTACTGACAAAAGACTTCACAGAGTCATATGCTGGGAGTTCATGAAATAGTTTAGCTTCTGTCTTTCGTACAACCTGCTAGCGCGTTTCAAACGTCCTGCAAGAGACACATTAGAATGAAAAGGAGAAACTCAGCCTTTGACATAAAGCATATTTTATAATTTTATAAACTATACATAATTTTATAGCTACATAGTATATATTTAGCTATATATGTGCGTACACACACACACACACACAAATATAACTCTAATAATGTTTAGTTTCCCGTGGTGAGTCAAGTTCCAAACAAAATCAAGCTTTCTTGTGACCCCAAAGAATTTCATGATGTCCAAGCTTTGATTAATTAAACCAATAAATCTTAACAGATATCAGCTGGGATGAGGAATGTAGGAAAAGGCAATTGAAATAGCAGTCTGCCAACACTATTACTAAATAAATAAAACATAATTATGTCTGAGTATTAGATGAACAAAAAAGTGACCCATTTCTTTTAAAAATGCTTCTGATAGCCTCTCAAACACAATCACATTGATAATAAAAATGATAAATGACAATATAGAAGGGAATGGAAAGTAAATCTCATTTGTAAGGTTGAGGGAAAGCTCGTGGATCAACTACAGAAATGAAGCTGCTGAGAGTAAGATGGAAGGGTCTGTTCTGTTTATTTCTCCCCTCACCCAAATGTCAAATGGATTATTGTATGAAATTAAATTAAACCTTGTCTATTACAGTATTTTCATCTGAGTGTTTTTTTTTTTTTTTTATAAAGCTGTTTTTTTGTTTTTTTTTTTAAGATTTTATTTTTTCCTTTTTCTCCCCAAAGCCCCCCGGCACACAGCTGTATATTCTTCGTTGTGGGTCCCTCCAGCCGTAGCATGTGGGACGCTGCCCCAGCGTGGCCCGACGAGCGGTGCCATGTCCGCGCCCAGGACTCGAACCGACGAAACACTGGGCCGCCCGCAGCGGAGCGCACAGACCTAACCACTCGGCCAAGGGGCCAGCCCCTCATCTGAGTGTTTTTTAATGTTTATATAGTAGTATTAAATATTTTAAAAGCACAATAATGGCAGTTATGAGTGCTTGGATATCTTTGGATAGTCTGGATGCATTTTTATATTTTCCTTATCATGGATTTTTTTGCATTCACGTATATTTTTAAAATACATTAAAATATCAATTATTGATTACTTAGCATTATGACCCCTGTCTTAAATTTGCACCTGAGATGAGTGTCTCAGACTCATCATACATGCCCAATATTTGATGGGTGGAGAGTTTGACTTTAAGACACATCTTTCCTTTCTCTTTAACGGAATGACTCTTTCAGCATTAGGGTAGCAAGAGAAGAGAGAATGAAGACAAATATCCCCTTACATCACTGACCTTTTGTATATAACCCTTGACCTTGGCTGTCGGAGCTCTCTGGTCAATATTGACTCTCCTCTGCATCACACACCCAGTGCTGAATCTCACGGTACGGGGGTGTGTGTGTGAGTTTCCTAGACATGATTACATTGTACCTCAGCCGCATATTCTTGTTAAGGAAGATCTCACTGTGGCTCAACTTCTCAAACTCTCTTTCCCCCAGCATGATCTTGCCCCTCAAATATTCCCCATTGTATCTTGTCATTGGAGTCCATTCATCAGCTTCCTTCCTATGTGTAAATGTGACCCATGAGAAACATTCTCTAAATTTAAATACACCCAACATATTTTAAGTATTTGATATACTAGTGATTTTACTAACATTTTTAAAAGAAATTTTCTAATTTAAAGCTAAGAACAAGTACCAATGAAAGGAGGAAGGTGACAAAAGAGGTTTAGACTGGTGATGGAAAGGAATTTCAAAGAATACTTTTATATTTAATATTTTAACTTTAATATCTAAAATAAATATTTCTAAATATCTAGCATAATATTCCTCTCTTTCCATTATATAATTTGCCTATTCTGAACACTCATGAAAATGAACTTAATGCACATTTATTTCATTTTTACTAAATAACTTACACTTTTCATGTTTTGGTTCCCAAAATACAATATAGACGTTTATAACACTTTTCAATTAGGATTGGCTTTTTAGTAATGTTTTAAAAATGAAGAGTAAAATTTAATATAGTGTATGTCAATTGTACCCTATGATTGGCATTTTTAAGGACATTATTCCAAATATATTTCACAACAATCTATTGAAGTAGTTATTACAATTATTTTACAATACATTTGAAGCGTTGAGAAATGAAATAATTTTCTCAAGGTGACATAGCTTTTAGTGTCAAATTTCAATTTTTGATCCCAATTCTTTGCCCAGAGTGCTTTTAATTATAACAATCTATGAAGAATATTCTGAGAAGAATCTTTTAAAGACTAATTATTTTCAAATTGGTTTCCTACCTATTTCTCTCTCTGTGAGGATTCTTATAATTAGAGGTATAGTATTTTATAACCTAAAGGATGCAGACAATAGCAAAATTATATACGGAAGTGCATCCGAACCAGAATGTGCATTTCTAGGTCTCTGACACTATGCTGTGTTCTCAAGGTGACTAAATGGAAATGTAACTGCAGAGGGCCCATCTGAGGCATGCAAGTACAGGGTACTGTCTAGCTTTCTTTTCTCTGCTGATCTCCTGTGGGCCCTCAAGAAATAAAGCTTGGAGTTGAAGGATTAGCCTCAGCAGATCCACTTATTTGATTAGTGTCGTGCCTGCTCTGCTTTTACTCAGGTTCATTGATCAAGATGATTGCCTTCTCTGTCCTTTGCTGGGCAAGTCAGGCAGAGGAAAGGGATCATTTGCTGAGATGTGAGTCCTTAGGGCAGGCCCGTGTCTTTGAACGCACAGTCAACTGGCTAGTTCACTATAGTGTTCAGTAATAAAAATAATAAAATGAGTCAAATGGCCCCTCTGTTAGAAGGAAATCCTACTCTACTCTGATTCCCAGCCAGCAAAGTTGGACTTTGACATAGCTATTGAACTGTATGAGATGGTGGAATAGCCTCCCCAAAGACGAGAGAGATGATCCATAGCTTGGAGAAACAAAGCGAGATGAACACAGCCTGACAGAAGAGAAAATAAGAAAAACT